>NW_017196448.1:0-8495 GCF_001704415.2 Capra hircus
GCCTTTCCTGTGGACAGCGCCTCCTCTTGAGATGCGACGGAACGCCGGGAATTCTTTCCCGACCACGCAGCAAAAGGATCCCTCCTCTCGAACTTGGAGGCAGAAACGGGGCTCCTCTGGATGTGGGCGTGACTCTCGTGCTTCCTCTCGAGTGGAGACGGGTATGTTGGGGAACTTCTGAGTTGCAGCAAGGGTGTGAAGGATCCTTTGGAATTCCAGAGGTTAGGTGTGTCTAGAGTCGAGACGCCTTAGCGGAAATGGGCCTCATCTCCCCTGGAGGGGAGAATCTCCTGGATTTTTTCGAGTTGCGGTACGTGCTCTCGCCTTACGACGGGGACCGCTGGACCCGCTCTGGTGGCCTCAGGAAAGGCCAGTCCCCTTGCGAGTTGCTCGGGGGCCTCTCGGGATTCCTCTCCCGTCGATGCCAGGGCCTAAGACCTTGTGTGGAGTCGGTGCCTGCCGGGTCCAGCCCCGGTGGATCCAGGGAATTCGAAGTCGAAGGGTGGACGGCGTTGGCGTGGAAAGACTTGTTTGTTTATTAATGTAAGATTAGATTAAGAAACTATAGTGTAGTAAGAAGATTAAGTGGAGGAAGAGGGCTGAATAGCTTGGTTTTACGCGGAAGGCCAATAAAATTCCAGACAAGGAATTTGCACCATCTACGTTGGGCCACCCGCTCACGCTTGAATATCTAAGGGTGCCTCGCCTTAAGCTCCCTTTCGTGCGGGTCTTAACAGCCGGGGCAAGTAAGTAGACCTGGCGAGCCTCCGCGCCCCAGATGGAGATTCAGCCTGAAGTTAAAGTAAAGAGCAGAGAGAGGGAAGGGGAGAGAAGAAGAGAGAGAGAGAGAGACATGGGGGGAGCCAGAGTCCCAAGAAACCAGGCCGAGAGACTAGTTCGAGAAACTGGCCCCCATCCTTTATTGTTCAGAAGGCCTTTTATACTTTGATAAAACACGGAGATCAATGGGTAACACAAAATTATGTAGCGTTCACAACCCAGATTCTTTCCGTATATCAGTTTGTATACAAAAGGTCTCAGGTGATTTACATTATCTTTTGGCCAAGAGTCTTGTTAACACTTTTTGGCTCTCTTCCTTAATGAATGTTAATTTTGTTTCCCCTGAAGTGTTTTTTTTTTAATCTGCATCTCCTTAAAGCATTAAAGTTACATCTCTATAGAACAAAGGTGCAGTGGGATATAACAAAGAAGGTACTTAACTCAAAGATCTAATGTTGCTAATACCAGGTCTACTACTTGTTTTTCTATATACCAACTATATCTAAAAATAAAGGATATGAAAATTTGGCAGCAAGCATTGACCCAAAAAATGAAACCTTTAATCAGTCCTATTCTAAAGATTTTGACTCCTCGGAAGCTCCTACATTCCTAGGATGTTTTAAGCTTCCTGTGCCTCCTGCGGTCAGGAGGCCTCAAACAATCACATGCGCAGCTGTACGAGTCCTGCAGGCAGGCTAGAAAGCCATCGGAGGGGTTTTTGGATTGAAACACTCTTTCAAATGCAGAAGACTAAAGCCCTGATTTGACTTTTTCCAGAGAATGTCAGAAGAGTGGAAAAGCAGAGCAGAAAAGCCGCAGATTTGTTGGGGTACGTGCTTAGGAATTTGCAGAGGGTCCCTGAAGTCTGAGCACGCCTTGCGTATGTCAGCTTCCTTCCTCATGACCTTGTCACGGGCGGGATTCCTCACACTGGCTCCCAGCATCTCACCCTTTTTATTTTAAATAATTAATTATTTTTGTTTAAAATCAGGTGCAGTTCGGTCGCGAGATTCCGAATGCTCTGCCGAAGAATCTAGACAATACAGGGAAGAATGATTACGAGGAGCAAGATTATAAAGAGTAGACAGAATAGTCTTTCCAGAAATGAAGTTAGAGAAAGTGTGGAAAAAGTCATTGGCTTCTCCTGCGGTGGTAAAATCTAATCGGGAGTGTTCCAAGGTCTGAATCTGGTTATGCAGTTTCCCTAAGTCTAAACTAATATCTGAGCTGTTCCAAAACACCTAAAACTTGATTTTTTAACATATTGGGCATTTACACTTGTTGAGTCAATGACCGCTGCCATAGTAACAATAACAGTTATTGTAACACAGCAAGAACATAATTATCATATCAATAAGTTGTTACAGTTACAGGACATCTTTAAAACCACAAAAGAGCAGACATTACTTTGAGGAGTTAAACAAGATGAAAACATCCATGGTTCACAAGTTGCTACATTAGGTACGTTAAGTTTTCTGGAATCATTGTGAAAAGAAGAACATAAGGAGAGGATAGACAAGCCAAAATAGAGTAAATAGAGTCATTTTCTGGTTGGAGTTTGCGCTGCAGCAGCTGTTAGTCCCGCCGGGATCTTGATGTTTCTTTTGCCTCTTCTGCCGGTGGGAGCAGCGGCCTTCACCCCGCCCTCTGACACTGGCGCTGTAACGGGCTGCGAGTGGTGCACTGGGTTCCGTCAGTCAGGCTGGCCCCGCCCGCAGCTTTTGGTGCACGGCTGTTTCCCGCGGCGGTGGCGGCAGAGAAGTTCCCTTTTTCTTTTGTGGCGAATCAGTCTGTCCGGGATCCAAATTGACGAATCTGCACCCTGTGGAAAAAATATAAACACTTCCTCGACCCGCAGCAAATTCTGGGTCGGGATCTTTTTGTTATCTGGAGATCTTTTTGCTTTACCAATGGCTTTTTATTTTACTGTTCCAAACGAATCAGCATTTAACTTATTACAAAGAGAACATGTTGTAAAATCTGATGGGGGAAAACTATACTTAATTTCTCCTTTTTTAATTTTTGAATTAACAAAGCACGTGAGGGTAAATGATGCAAGATCTGATCACAAGAATTTCCTATAGCAATCTGCCAATCAGCAAACATTTGAAAAGCATCAAGTTGTTTTTGTTATATGGAATTACAATTTTTGATGGCTCTTTACTGAACAATTTAATAAATCAGTATGCTTGAATTAATCTTTTAAATTAATATGTCAGTAATTTTTTCTTAGGCAGAGGCCATTGTTCCACCAAGTTGGGATAAGATAAAACTATTTTTTGGGGGGGTCATTAGATGGAACCAATGGGCCTTCTTGTCACAAGCATCCTGTAGGTATACATTTTGTGGCAAGAATAATTTAATCTCCTTTTTTGGCAATATTAATCTTAATTAACTGATCATTTAAAGCCTCATTCACTTTAACGAAAGCCAACTGTGTCACACTAGTCAACTTTTTCTTAGAACTGGATTAGGATTGTTATTTTTCAGCAATCAAACAAAAGGCTTTAAATCTACAAAAGTCAGTTTTAAATGTGGGCATATCCAATTAATATCACCTAATAATTTTTGGAAATCATTTAAAGTTAGTAAACAATCTCTCAGCAGCTTTAAAAGGACATTATCAGTTTTAAAACTTTTGGCAGACCCAAATATAAGAAGCAAGAAAAGCTTTTTAATGATCTTTTTATAACCCAAATCTGGTCTATAGCCTTTTAGATGACAAGTAACCATTTAATCTTTGCTTGAATACTTCCAGCAACGGGGAGCTCACTATTCACCAAGGTTTTAAACTCTCTCTCACCTCTTACTCTATAGCATTTTTATCCTGCATACCACCTTTTCTAATCCCACCAACTCCTTTTCAGTAGTATATGTTGTCCAGGAGCTGCGCTAGTCTCTCAGCAATGTAAGAAACGTCTTGTCTATTGTCTAACAGCCATGACATTTTATATCTTTAAAAAATCTTTTAAAGGCCTAGAAGCTGCAATTTTTTGCACCCAAAAAGCTAGATCTAGATCCTCTGGGGCTTTTTTTGTCTGGTTTTTCTGTCTGGTAATAAGGTAAAAGCAAAAGCTGTGCTATTTTTAATTTTAATTGCACAGTTTTAGCAGGTGGCAATATCAAAACTTCAATTTTTTTTAGTATAATCAGAATTTACTACACAAGACACTACCGAAATTTTTTGAAAAGAAAGCAAGCTATGCCCCAGCACAAGTCTTACAATGTCCTCAGGCAGGGACTAGCCACTGGAATCTGAGTCAGGAGCTATTATTATTAAGGTGGTGGAACTGAGGTCCAGGCCTGAGCTACCTGGGGTGTTTTGGGTACGGCTTGTTATCTCTGTTTAGCAAGACATTTTGGCAAAAAATGTTCTATTTGGCCTCAAGAGAAACATTTTGCATTTGTTAAGTCCTTTTTATTACGAATATTTTTCTTTTTTTTTCCTGTTTTTCTTCCTTTTTCTTTTTCTTTTTGTTGGTGAGGCCCCTCCTGAGGGATTTTATGCAAGGAACAAGCTCTGTTTTAAAAGCTCTTTTGCTCAAAAAATATTGTCACTATCGTTTTCAAACTTAAGCAATGTTCTGGAGGCTTTGGATATAAAGTGGGGAGTTCTTAAGCCCTGGGGAGGCGCAAGCAGAGGTTGCAGTGGTCGCCTTAAATAAGACAACTCTTTTAAAGGTTTGGTTTGTGTAGAGGGGGGAGGGGCTCTCCAGGGCGCTCGGCCGCTGCGTCCTATAAGCACCCTCCTTCCTCGGGAGGAAGAGTACAGTCTCTCTACCTTTGTTTGCCAATGGCAGAAAATATGATCTGCGTAATAGGTGGAGACCCACTACGATCCACTGCTATAGTCTCTCCCATAGGCTATCTAACTAACAGCCTCATGACGGGGGGTCCAGAACATTTGTAATAATATTTTACAGAGCAAAAGCATTTACAGGCCCATGCAAAGTATAATTAGTTTTTAGGCTGTTTTATTACCTTTATCCAAGTATCTAAATCTCTTTTCTGGAAACCAAGGACATTGGTCTCGTAAACACGCAGCCTTTTAATCTTTAATTTGTCTTTTTTGTTTAACAGTTACAAAATTACTTGTATAAAGAGGTGTCATTGTTTTGAGTCATTGTTACCCGTGTCAGAAAATTAAGAGTTATAGAAAAGTCTGCCTTGACAAAAAGGTTTTACCTTAGCCAAGGGGGTTTTGTTTTTAAACCCTAAGATAGCAGGTTTCTTTTCAAACCTCTAGAGCACCAGGTTTCTCTTAAACCCTTGAACACTTCCCACTCGTCCTCACCCTGGTCTATCCTACAGGGGGTCCGCCGGCACCCTGAGTGGGGTCCTAGCCGTCCCGAACACTCAACACTGGGGGAGTACCCGAAAGTACTCCGGGGGGAGTGATTAAGTCACTCCGGGGGGAGCAACAGAGAGTGCTCCGGGGGAGCAACAGAGAGTGCTCCGGGGGGAGCTTTTGCTCCGAGGAACCTACCTTCGAATAGCCTGTTCCGGGCACCACTTGCCGGGGTCCAGCCCGGTGGATCCAGGGAATTCGAAGGGTGGACGGCGTTGGTGTGGAAAGACTTGTTTGTTTATTAATGTAAGATTAGATTAAGAAACTATAGTGTAGTAAGAAGATTAAGTGGAGGAAGAGGGCTGAATAGCTTGGTTTACGCGGAAGGCCAATAAAATTCCAGACAAGGAATTTGCACCATCTACGTTGGGCCACCGGCGCCCGCTTGAATATCTAAGGTGCCTCGCCTTAAGCTCCCTTTCGTGCGGGTCTTAACAGCCGGGGCAAGTAAGTAGACCTGGCGAGCCTCCGCGCCCAGATGGAGATTCAGCCTGAAGTTAAAGTAAACAGCAGAGAGAGGGAAGGGAGAGAAGAAGAGAGAGAGAGAGACATGGGGGAGCCAGAATCCCAAGAAACCAGGCCGAGAGACTAGTTCGAGAAACTGGCCCATCCTTTATTGTTCAGAAGGCCTTTTATACTTTTGATAAAACACGGAGATCAATGGGTAACACAAAATTATGTAGCGTTCACAACCCAGATTCTTTCCGTATATCATTTGGTATACAAAAGGTCTCAGGTGATTTACATTATCTTTTGGCCAAGAGGCTTGTTAACACTTTTTGGCTCTCTTCCTTAATGAATGTTAATTTTGTTTCCCCTGAAGTGTTTTTTTTTTTTTTTAATCTGCATCTCCTTAAAGCATTAAAGTTACATCTCTATAGAACAAAGGTGGAGTGGGATATAACAAAGAAGGTACTTAACTCAAAGATCTAATGTTGCTAATACCAGGTCTACTACTTGTTTTCTATATACCAACTATATCTAAAAATAAAGGATATGAAAATTTGGCAGCAAGCATTGACCCAAAAAATGAAACCATTAATCAGTCCTATTCTAAAGATTTTGACTCCTCGGAAGCTCCTACATTCCTAGGATGTTTTAAGCTTCCTGTGCCTCCTGTGGTCAGGAGGCCTCAAACAATCACATGCGCAGCTGTACGAGTCCTGCAGGCAGGCTAGAAAGCCATCGGAGGGGTTTTTGGATTGAAACACTCTTTCAAATGCAGAAGGACTAAAGCCCTGAATTGAATTTTTCCAGAAAATGTCAGAAGAGTGGAAAAACAGAGCACAAAAGCCGGCAGATTTTAGTTGGGGTACGTGCTTAGAATTTGCAGAGGGGTCCCTGAAGTCTGAGCACGCCTTGCATATGTCAGCTTCCTTTCCTCATGACCTTGTCATGGGCAGGATTCCTCACACTGGCTCCCAGCAGGTGCCGGAACCCTGAGGATTCCTCTCCAGTGCTGACATGGATCTTGGGGTACTTCTGGAGTCTCCCCAGGGAGTCAGTCCTCGTCTCGAGTGGGGGCATGAACGTGCGCGTTTCCTCTCGAGCTGTAGGAGCAGAGTCACGATTCCCTTCGCGTGGATCAAGGGATCTGTGGCTTTCCCTCGAGGCTTTCCCACGAGGCTTTCCCACGAGGCTTTCCCACAGGGCTGTCCCACGTGCCACCGTGGTGTGAGTCCATCCTCGTCTTGAAAGTCGAGGCAGTGCAGGGAAAACAGGTTTCCCTGGAATGGACTGAGACATCTGGGGGACTCTGGAATGGTGGCACGACCCTGGAGTTCCTCTCGCCTTTCCTGTGGAGAGCGCCTCCTCTTGAGTTGCGACAGAAACGCCGGGAATTCTTTCCCGACCACGCAGGGAAAGGATCCATCCTCTCGAGCTAGGAGGCGGAAACGGGGCTCCTCTGGATGTGGGCGGGACTCTCGTGCTTCCTCTCGAGTGGAGACGTGTATGTGGGGGAACTTCTTGAGTTGCAGCAAGGGTTTGAAGGACCCTTTGGAAGTTCCAGAGGTTAGGTGTGATTTGCCTCGAGACGCTTCTGCGGAAATGGGCCTCATCTCGCCTGGAGGGAGAACCTCCTGGATTTTCTCGAGTTGCGGCAGGTGCTCTCGACTTAGGATGAGGACCTCAGGGACCCGCTCTGGTGGCCTCAGGAAAGGCCAGTCCCATGCGAGTTGCTTGGGGGGCCTCTCGAATTCCCTCTCCATCGATGCCTCGGCCTAAGATCTTGTGTGGAGTCCGTGCCGGAACCTAAGGATTCCTCTCCAGTGCTGACATGGTCTTTGGTACTTCTGGAGTCTCCCCAGGGGAGTCAGTCCTCGTCTCGAGTGGGGGCATGCAAGTGCGCTTTCCTCCCGAGCTGTAGCAGCATTGTCACACTTCCCTTTGCGTGGATCTAGGGATCTGTGGCTTTTCCTCGAGGCTTTCCCACGAGGCTTTCCCACAGGGCTGTCCCACGTGCCACCGTGGTGTGAGTGGATACTCGGCTTGAAAGACGAGGCAATGCAGGGAAAATAGGTTTCCCTGGAATAGACTGAGAAATCTGTGGCACTCAGGGAATGGTGTCACGACCCTGGAGATCCCCTCGTGTTTCCTGTGGAGAGCGCCTCCTCTTGAGATGCGACCGGAACACCGGGAATTCTTTCCCGACAACGCAGGGAAAGGATTCCACCTCTCGAGCTATGAGGCGGAAACGGGCTTCTCTGGATGTGGGCAGGACTCTCGTGCTTCCTCTCGAGTGGAGACGGGTACGTCGGGAAACTTCTTGAGTTGCAGCAAGGGTGTGAAGGACCCTTTGGAAATTCCAGAGGCCAGGTTGATTAGCCTCGAGACGCCTCCGCGGAAATGGGCTTCATCTCGCCTGGAGGGGAGAACCTCCTGGATTTTCTCGAGTTGCCACAGGTGCTCTCGACTTAAGACGAGGACCTCAGGGACCCGCTCTGGTGGCCTCAGGAAAGGCCAGTCCCCATGCGAGTTGCACGGGGGCCTCTCGGGATTCTCTCCCGTCGATGCCGGGGCCTAAGACGTGTGTGTGAGACGGTGCCGGAACCTGAAAATTCCTCTCCAGTGCTGACATGGATCTTGGGGTACTTCTGGAGTCTCCACCGGGATTCAGTCCTCGTCTCGACTTAGGTCATGCACGTGCACTTTCCTCCCGAGCTGTAGCAGCAGTGTCATGCTTCCCTTCGCGTGGATGAAGAAATCTGTGGCTTTCATCGAGTTTTTGCAGGAGGCTTTCCACGAGGCTTTCCCACAGGGCTGTCCCACGTGCCACCGTGATGTGAAGTCGATCCTTGGCTTGAAAGTCGAGGCAGTGCAGGGAAAACTGGTTTCCCCTGAAGACATCTGGGGGGACTCTGGGTAT
>NW_017196449.1:0-8494 GCF_001704415.2 Capra hircus
GTCCCGCCCACATCTAGAGGAACCCCGTTGTCGCCACCTAGCTCGAGAGGAGGTTATCCTTTCCCTGCATGGTGATTTTTTTGGAAAAGAAATTCCCGTGCGTTCCGTCAACATCTCAAGATGGCAGGCGTCTCACAGGGAAAGCGCGAGAGGAACTCCAGTGGTTCGTGCCACCATTCCAGAGTCCCCCAGATGTCTCAGTCCATTCCAGGGAAACCTGTTTCCTCACCAAATGCCTCGACTTTTAGGACCCGAGCGATCCACTAACACCACGGTGGCACGTGGGAACAGTCTTTGGAAAGCCTCGAGGGAAAAGCCACAGATTCCCATTGATCACGGCGTAAGGGAATCCATGACAATGCTGCTTGCAGCTCGGAGGAAAGCCGCACTGCATGCCCCACTCGAGACAAGGACTGACTCCCCTGGGGAGACTCCAGAAGTACTCCAAGATCCTATGTCAGCACTGGAGAGAATCCTCACTTTTATGGCACCAACTCACAAGGTCTTAGGCCCTGGCACGTCGGAGAGGAATCCGTGATCTCGCTGAGCAACTCCCATGGGGACTGGCCTTTCCTGAGGCCACCAGAGCGGGTCCCTGAGGTCCCGTCGTAAGGTTGAGAGCACCTGCAGCAACTTGGAGAAAATCTAGGAGGTTCTCCCTTCCAGGCGAGATGAGGACATTTCCGCTGAGGTGTCTCAATGTTAATCACACCTAACCTCTGGAACTTCCAAAGGTCCTTCACACCCTTGCTGCAACTCATGAAGATCCCCAACATACCGTCTCCACTCGAGAGGAAGCACGAGAGTCCCGCCCACATTCAAGAGGAGCCCCGTTTCCGCCTCCTAGCTCGAGAGGAGGATCCTTTCCCTCAGTGATCGGGAAAGAGTTCCCAGTGTTCCCGCACATCTCAAGAGGAGGCGATCTCCACAGGAAAGGCGAGAGGAACTCCAGGGTCGTGCCACCATTCCCAGAGTCCCCCAGATGTCTCAGTCCATTCCAGGGAAACCTGTTTTCCCTGACTGCCTCGACTTTCAAGCCGAGGATCGTCACACACGACGGTGGAACGTGGGACAGCCCTGTGGGAAAGCCTCGTGGGAAAGTCTCATGTGAAAGCCTCGAGGGAAAGCCACAGATCCCTTAATCCACGCGAAGGGGAGCGTGACACTGCTGCTACAGCTAGGGAGGAAAGCGCACGTGCATGCCCCCACTCGAGACGAGGACTGACTCCCCTGGGGAGACTCCAGAAGTACCCAAGATCCATGTCAGCACTGGAGAGGAATCCTCAGGTTCCGGAACCGACTGCAAACAAGGTCTTAGGCCCGGGCATCGACGGAGAGGAATCCCGAGATGCCGCCGAGCAACTCGCATGGGACTGGCCTTTCCTGAGGCCACCAGAGAGGGTCCCTGAGGTCCCCATCGTAAGTCGAGAGCACCTGCCGCAACTCGAGAAAATCCAGGAGGTTCTCCCTTCCAGGCGAGATGAGGCAAATTTCCGCTGAGGCGTCTCGAGGATAATCACACCTAACCTATGGAACTTCCAAAGGGTCCTTCACACCCTTGCTGCAATTCAAGAAGTTCCCCGACATACCCTGCTCCACTCGAGAGGAAGCACGAGAGTCCCGCCACATCCAGAGGAGCCTCGTTTCCGCCTCATGGCTCGAGAGGAAGATCCTTTCCTGCGTGGTCGGGAAAGAATTCCCGGCATTCCCCTCGCATCTCAAGAGGAGGCGCTCTCCACAGGAAAGGCGAGAGGAACCCCAGGGTCGTGCCACCATTCCCAGAGTCCCCCCAGATATCTCAGTCCATTCCAGGGAAACCTGTTTTCCCTGCACTGCCTCGACGTTCAAGACGACGATCGACTCACACGACGGTGACACGTGGGTAGCCCTGTGGGAAAGCCTCGTGGGAAAGCCTCGAGAGAAAGCCTCGTGGGAAAGCCTCGTGGGGAAATCTCGAGGGAAAGCCACAGATCCCTTGATCCACGCGAAGGGAAGCGTGACACTGCTGCTACAGCTCTGAAGGAAGCGCACCGTGCATGCCCCCACACGAGACGAGGACTGACTCCCCTGGGGAGACTCCAGAAGTAACCCAAGATCCATGTCAGCACTGGAGAGGAATCCTCAGGTTCAGGCACCGACTCCACACAAGGTCTTAGGTCCTTGGCATCGATGGGAGAGGAATCCGAGAGGCCCCCGTGCAACGCGAATGTGGACTGGCCTTTCCTGAGGCCACCAGAGCGGGGTCCCTGAGATACCCGTCGTATGTCGAGAGCACCTGCAGCAACTCGAGAAAATCCAGGAGGTTCTCCCCTCCAGGCGAGGTCAGGCTCCTTTCTGCTGAGGCGTTTCGAGGCTAATCACACCTACCCTCTGGAACTTCCAAATGGGTCCTTCACACCTTTCCTGCAACTCAAGAAGTTCCCCGATATACCTGTCTCCACTCGAGAAGGAATCACGAGCGTCCCGCCCACATCCAGAGGAGCCCCGTTGCCGCCTCCTAGCTCGAGAGGTGGGATCCTTTCCCTGGCAGGGTCGAGAAAGAATTCCCGGCGTTCCATTGCATCTCAAGAGGAGGCGCTCTCCACCTGAAAGGCGAGAGGGACTCAAGGGTCGTGCCACCATTTCCAGAGTCCCGCAGATGTCTCAGTCCATTCCAGGGAAACCTGTTTTCCCTGCACTGCCTCGACTTTTCAAGCCGAGGATCGAATCACACCACGGTGGCACGTGGGACAGCCCTGTGGGAAAGCCTCTTGGGAAAGACTCCTGGGAAAGCCTCGAGGGAAAAGCCACAGATTCCTTGATCCACGGAAGGGAAGTGTGACACTGCTGATACAGCTCGGAGGAAAGCACACGTGCATGCCCCCACTCAAGACGAGGACTGACTCCCCTGGGGCTATTCCAGAAGTACCCCAAGATCCATGTCAGCACTGGAGAGAAATCCTCAGGTTCCGGCACCGACACCGCAGAAGGTCTTAGGCCTGGGAATCGATGGGAGAGGAATCCCGAAAGGCCCCCGAGCAACTAGCATGGGGATTGGACTTTCCTGAGGCCACCAGAGCTGGTCCCTGAGGAGCCCGTCGTTAAGTCGAGAGTCGCCTGCCGCAACTCGAGAAAATCCAGGAGGTTCTCCCTTCCCGGCGAGATGAGGCCCATTTCTGCTGAGACGTCTCGAGGCTAATCACACCTAACCTCTGGAACTTCCAAAGGGTCCTTCACACACTTGCTAAAACTAAAGAATTTTCGCCGACATACCCGTCTCCACTCGAGAGGAAGCACGAGAGTCCCGCCCATATCTAGAGGAACCCCGTTTCCGCCTCCTAGCTCGAGAGGAGGGATCCTTTACCTGCATGTTTGGGAAATAATTCCCGCGTTCCCGTCGCATCTCAAGAGGAGGCACTCTCCACAGGAAAGGGGAGCGGAACTCCAGGATCGTGCCACCATTCCCAGAGTCCCCCAGATGTCTCAGTTCATTCCAGGGAAACCTGTTTCCCTACACTGCCTCGACTTTCAGGACGAGGATCCACTCACACCACGGTGGCACGTGGGACAGCCCTGTGGGAAAGCCTCTTGTGAAAGCCTGTGGGAAAGCCTCGAGGGAAAGCCACAGTTGCTTTGATCAACCCGAAGGGAAGTTTGACACTGCTGCTACAGCTCGAGAGGAAAACGCACGTGCATGCCCCCACTCGAGACGACGACTGACTCCCCTGGGGAGACTCCAGAAGGACCCCAAGATCCGTCAGCACTGGAGAGGCAATCCTCACGTTTCGGCACCGACTCCACACAAGGTCTAATGCCACGGCATCGACGGGAGAGGAATCCCGAGAGGCCCCGAGCAACTCGCATGGGGACTGGCCTTTCCTGAGGCCACCAGAGCGGGTCCCTGAGGTCCCCGTCGTAACGCGAGAAACACCCTGCACCATCTAGAGAAAATGAAGGAGGTTCTCCCCTCCAGGGGAGATGAGGCCCATTTCCTCTGAGGCGTCCCCATGCTAATCACACCTAACCTCTGGATCTTCCAAAGGGTCCTTCACACCCTTGCTGCAACTCAAGAAGTTCCCCGACATACCCGTCTCCACTCAAGAGGAAGCACGAGAGTCCCGTCCAATCCAGAGGAGCCCTTTTTCCGACTCCCAGCTCGAGAAGAGGGATCCTTTCCCTGCGTCGTCGGGAAAGAATTCCCGGCGGTTCCGTCGCATCTCAAGAGGAGGTGCTCTCCACAGGAAAGGCGAGAGGAACTCCAGGGTGGTGCCACCATTCGCAGAGTCCCCCAGATGTCTCAGTCCATTCCAGGGAAACCTGTTTTCCCTGCATTGCCTTTGCTTTCAAGCCGAGGATCGACCGACTCACACCACGGTGGAACGTGGGACAGCCCTTTGGGAAAGCCTCGTGGGAAAGCCTCGTGGGAAAGCCTCGAGGGAAAGCCCCTGAACCCTTGATCCACGCAAAGGGAATTACGACACTGCTGCTACAGCTCGGGAGGAAAGCGCACGTGCATGCCCCCACTCGAGACGAGGACTGACTCCCCTGGGGAGACTCCATAAGTACCCCAAGAAGCATGTCAGCACTGGAAGAGGAATACTCAGATTCCGGCACCGACGCCACACAAGATCTTAGGCCCCGGCATCGACGGGAGAGGAATCCCGAGAGGCCCCCGAGCAACTCGCATGGGGACTGGGCCTTTTCTGAGGCCACCAGAGCGTGTCCCTGATGGTCCCCGTCGTGAGTCGAGAGCACCTGTCGCAACTCGAGAAAATCCAGGAGGTTCTCCCCTCCAGGAGAGATGAGGCCCATTTAAACTGAGGCGTCTCGAGGCTAATCAAATCTAACATCTGGAACTTCCAAAGGGTCTTTCACACTTTTGCTGCAACTCAAGAAGTTCCCCGACATACCCGTCTCCAGTAGAGAGGAAGCTCCATAGTCCCGCCCACATCCAGAGGAGCCCCGTTTCCGCCTCCTAGCTCGAGAGGAGGGATCCTTTCCCTGCGTGGTAGGGAATGAATTCAAGGCGTTTCCGACGCATCTCAAGAAGAGGCGCTCTCCACAGGTAAGGGGAGAGGAACTTCAGGGTCGTGTCACCATTCCCAGAGTCCCCCAGAGGTCTCAGTCCATTCCAGGGAAACCTGTTTTCCCTGCACTGCGTCGACTTTCAAGCCGAGTATCGACTCACAACAAGGCGGCACGTGGGACCGCCCTGTGGGAAAGGCTCGTGGGAAAACCTCGTGGGAAAGCCTCGAGGGAAAGCCACAGATCCCTTGATCCACGCGAAGGGAAATGCAACACTGCTTCTACAGCTCGGGAGGAAAGCGCACGTGCATGCCCCACTTGAGACGAGGGCTTACTCCCCTGGGGAGACTCCAGAAGTACCCCAAGATCCATGTCAGCACTGGAGAGGAATCCTCAGGTTCAGGCACCAACTCCACACAAGGTCTTAAGCCCCGGCATCGTCGGGAGAGGAATCCCGAGAGGACCCGAGCAACTCGCATGGGGACTGGCCTTCCCTGAGGCCACCAGAGCGGGTCCCAGAGGTCCCCATCGTAAGTCGAGAGCACCTGCCGCAACTCGAGAAAATCCAGGAGGTTCTCCCCTCCAGGCGACATCAGGCCCATTTCCGCTGAGGCGTCTGGAGGTTAATCACAACTAACATCTGGAACTTCCAAAGATTCCTTCACACCCTTGCTGCAACTCAAGAAGTTCCCCGACATACCCGTTTCTACTCGAGAGGAAGCACGAGAGTTCCCCGCACATCCAGAGGAGCTCCGTTTCCTCCTCCTAGCTCGAGAGGAGGGATCCTTTCCCTGCGTGGTCGGGAAAGAATTCCCGGCGTTCCGTCGCATCTCAAGAGGAGGCGCTCTCCACAGGAAAGGGGAGAGGAACTCCATGGTCGTGCCTCGATTCCCAGAGTCCCCCAGAAGTTTCAGTCCATTCCAGGGAAACCTGTTTTCCCTGCACTGCCTCGACTTTCAAGCCGAGGATCGACTCACACCACGGTGGCACGTGGGACAGCCCTGCGGGAAAGCCTCGTGGGAAAGCTTTGTGGGAAACCCTCGAGGGAAAGCCACAGATCCATTGATCCAAGCGAAGGGAAGCGTGACACTGTTGCTTCAGCTCGGGAGGAAAGCGCACGTGCATGCCCCCACTCGAGACGAAGAGTGACTCCCCTGGGGAGACTCCAGAAGTACACCAAGATCCATTTCTGCACTGGAGAGGAATGCTCAGGTTTCTGGCAGCGTCTCCACACAAGATCTTAGGCGCTGGCATCGACGGGAGAGGAAACCCAAGAGGCACCGAGCAACTCGCATGGGGACTTGCCTTTCCTGAGGCCACCAGAGCGGGTCCCTGGGGTCCCCGTCGTAAGGCAAGAGCACCTGCCGCAACTCGAGAAAATCCAGGAGGTCCTTCCCTCCAGGCGAGATGAGGCCCATTCCCGCTGAGGTATCTCGAGGCTAATCACATCTAACATCTGGAACTTCCAAAGGGTCCTTCACACCCTTGCTGCAACTCAAGAAGTTCCCCGACATACCCGTCTCCACTCGAGAGGAAGCACGAGAGTCCCGCCATATCCAGAATAGCCCCGTTTCCGCCTCCTAGCTCGAGAGGAGGGATCCTTTCCCGGCGTGTTCGGGAAAGAATTCCCGCGGTCCCGTCGCATCTCAAGAGGAGGCGCTCTCCACAGGAAAGGCGAGAGGAACTCCAGGGTCGTGCCAACATTCCCAAAGACCCCAGATTTCTCAATCCATTCCAGGGAAACCTGTTTTCTCTGCACTGCCTCGACTTTCAAGCCGAGGTTCGACTCACACCACGGTGGCACGTGGGACAGCCCTGTGGGAAAGCCTCGTGGGAAAGCCTCGTTGTAAAGCCTCGAGGGAAAACCCCTGATCCCTTGATCCAGGCGAAGGGAAGCGTGACACTGCTGCTTCAACTCGGGAGGATAGCGCACGTGCATTCCCCCACTCGAGACTTAGAGTGACTCCCCTGGGGAGACTCCAGAAGTACACCAAGATCCATTTCTGCACTGGAGAGGAATCCTCAGGTTCCGGCAGCGTCTCCACACAAGATCTTAGGCACCGGCATTGACGGGAGAGGAATCCTGAGAGGCCCCCGAGCAATTCGCAAAGGGACTGGCCTTTCCTGAGGCCACCAGAGCGGGTCCCTGAGGTCCCCGTCGTAAGTCGAGAGCACCTGCCGCAACTCGAGAAAATCCAGGGAGGTTCTCCCCTCCAGGCGAGATGAGGCCCATTTCCTCTGAGGCGTCTCGAGGCTAATCACATCTAACATCTGGAACTTCCAAAGGTCCTTCACACCCTTGCTGCAACTCAAGAAGTTCGTCGACATACCCGTCTCCACTCGAGAGGAAGCACGAGTGTCCCGCCCACATCCAGAGGAGCCCTGTTTCCACGTCATAGCTCGAGAGGATTTATCCTTTCCCTGCATGGTCGGGAAAGAATTCCCGGCGTTCCCGTCGCATCTCAAGAGGAGGCGCGCTCCAAAGGAAAAGCGAGAGGAACTCCAGTGGTCGTGCCACCATTCCCAGAGTCCCCCAGATGTCTCAGTCCATTCCAGGGAAACCTGTTTTCCCTGCACTGCCTCGACTTTCAAGCCGAGGATCGACTCACACAACGGTGGCACGTGGGACAGCCCTGTGGGACAGCCCTGTGGGAAAGCCTCGAGGGAAAGCCAATGATCCCTTGACCACTTGAAGGGAATCGTGACACTGCTGCAACAGCTGGGGAGGAAAGCGCACGTGCATGCCCCCACTCGAGACAAGGACTGACTCCCCTGGGGAGACTCCAGAAGTACCCAAGATCCATGTCAGCACTGGAGAGGAATCCTCAGGTTCCGTCACCGACTCCACACAAGGTCTTAGGCCCTGGCATCGACGGGAGAGGAATCCCGAGAGGCCCCCGAGTAACTCCCATGGGGACTGGCCTTTCATGAGGTAACCAGAGCGGGTCCCTGAAGTCCCCATCGTAAGTCGAGAGCACCTGCCGCAACTCGAGAAAATCCAGGAGATTCTCCCCTCCAGGCGAGATGAGGCCCATTCCGTTGAGGCATCTAGGAAGTAATCACGCTTTAACTCTTGAACTTCCAAAGGGTCCTTCACACCTTGCTGCAACTCAAGAAGTTCCCCGACATACCCGTCTCCACTCAAGAGGAATCCGAGAGTCCCCGCCATATCCAGAGTGGCCCCGTTCCGCCTGCCTAACTCGAGAGGAGGGATCCTTTCCCTGCGTGGTCGGGAAAGAATTCCCGGCGTTCCGTCGCATCTCAAGAGGAGGCGCTCTCCACAGGAAAGGCGAGAGGAACTCCATGGTCGTGCCACCATTCCCTGAGTCCCCCAGATGTCTCAGTACATTCCAGGGAAACCTGTTTTCCCTGCACTGCCTCGACTTTCAAGCCGAGGATCCACTCACACCACGGTGGCACGTAGGAGCCTGTGGGAAGCCTCGTGGGAAAGCCTCGTGGAAGCCCGAGGGAAAGCCACAGATCCTTGATC
>NW_017196450.1:0-8493 GCF_001704415.2 Capra hircus
TAGGGACCGTCCTGGTGGCCTCAGGAAGGCCAGTCCCCATGCGAGTTACCAGGGGGCCTCTAGGGATTCCTCTCCCATCGATGCCGGTGCCTAAGACCTTGTGTGGAGTCGGGGCCAGACCCTGAGGATGCCTCTCCAGTGCTGACATGAATCTTTCCGTACTTCTGGAGTCTCACCAGGGGAGTCAGTCCTCATCTCGTGTGAGGGCATGCAGCTGCCATTTCCTCGCGAGCTGCAACAGCAGTGTCACGCTTGCCGACGTGTGGATCAAGGGATCTGTCGCTTTCCATTGAGGCTTTCCCACGAGGCTTTCCAACAGGGCTGTCCCACGTGCCACGGTGGTGTGAGTCGATCCTCGGCGTGAACGTCGAGGCAGTGCAGGGAAAACAGGTTCTTCTGGAATGAACTTAGACATCTGGGGGACTCTTGGAATGCTGGCAAGGCCCTGGAGTTCCTCTCGTCTTTCCTGTTGAGAGCGCCTCCTCTTGAGATGCGACGGAAAGGCCGGGAATTCTTTCCCGACGACGAAGGGAAAGGATCCCTCTTCTCGAGCTACGAGGCGGAAACGGGGCTCCGCTGGATGTGGGCGGGACCCTCGTCCTTCCTCTCGAGTGGAGATGGGTATGTCGGAGAACTTCTTGACTTGCAGCAAGGGTGTGAAGGACCCTTTGGAAGTTCCAGAGGTTAGGTGATTAGCCTCGAGACGCCTCAGCGGAAATGGGCCTCATCTCGCCTGGAGGGGAGAACCTCCTGGATTTTCTCTAGTTGCGGCAGGTGCTCTCGAGTTACGACGGAGACCTCAGGGACCCGCTCTGGTGACCTCAGGAAAGGCCAGTCCCCATGCGAGGTGCTAGGGGCCTCTCAGGATTCCTCTCCCGTCGATGCCGGGGCCTAAGACCTTGTGTGGAGTCGGGACCGAACCTGAGGATTCCTCTCCAGTGCTGACATGGATCTTGGCGTACTTCTGGAGTCTCCCAAGGGCGTCAGTCCTCGGCTCGAGTGGGGTCATGCACGTGCGCTTTCCTCCCGAGCGGTAGCAGCAGTGTCACGCTTCCCTTCTCGTGGATCAAGGAATCTGTGGCTTTCCCTGGAGTCTTTCCCATGAGGCTTTCCCACAGGGCTATTCCACTTGCCACCATGGTGTGAGTCGATCCTCGGCGTGAAAGTCGAACCAGTGCAGGGAAAACAGGAACCTCCTTCCCCACAGTAGGGGATACACTGTCCCCTTGGGCGGGTATCTCCAGGGCACTCGCGCTGGGGGTTGCCCGCGGAGGTGCGGGCCTCAGGCTCCACGTGAGAAAAGCCCCAAATGGCATTAGCTGCCAGTCCAGACGCTGGCCCCTCAGGTCTCTGGCCGGAGCCTTGGGCTCCAGGCAACTCAAAGCCCTCGGGGGTGGCACTCTGGACTGCTGTAGGGAAAGGATGCCAAGAGCCCACGGAGGAGTTGGGGAGGGGCATGGGGGAAACGGAGGCGAGGACAGCGAGGGATCTAGGTGGAGGCGCTGGAGAGAGCGTCTGGTGTCCCGGAATGCCTCGGAGGAGCCAGCGGGGGACAGTCGAGGCCCAGGGACCTGTGGAATGTGAAAAGGCGGGAAATCCCAGAGCAAGGCAGGCTGGGAAAGGGGGCGTTGGTGGCCAATTCAAAGGGACCTTGGGGCGTTTCCTGGGCGGTGAGCTCCCTTGGCACTGCTGAGGGCCCCTGATTGATCCACCCGGGGTTGATCCCACCCCCGCTGCGAGGGAGGGCCACAAACCAAAGCGCCCGAACTGCCCGCCCACCCCAACGGGGATCTTGGCGGTCCAGGGCTCAGCCGTGCCCGGGAAAAGCCCACTCGCTCCACGGGACTCCGTCCAGGGTCTCTGCTTGGAAAGAGGCCAGGGGCGACCCCTCCATCTACCCACCCAAACCCTATTGACGTCAATGGTGGCGGAGACGCCTCCCGTTCTCCAGAGTCCTAAGCTGCTGGGTCCCCGCCCACTCGGCCAGCAGTCTGCAGCGTGCCCGTGTGCCTCTCCCACCATGGCTTCGTCCGGCTCCTCCAGCACCTCAAGCGGTACGTTTGCCCTCGGTCCCTGTGGTCGGATCACATCTCAGGGGATTTGCGGGTGGCCTGGGCAAGGGCTCTCGGCCAATGTGTTGACCCCCCTCCCACCCGAGAACGGCTGGGACCCATCGGCCAGGCCCGGGGTTCCGAGGCGTCAGGTGTGCCCAAATTCGGAGGGCGTGGCATCGTTCGTTCATCTTGCTCCTTTGGCACACACATGGCTTCTCCGTTCTCTTTTCTGGGAAGACAGTGTTGTTTCAGGGGGCGTGCTGCGGGGGCGGGGCCGGGGTTGCGGGGTGGTGGGAGCGGGTGCTGTGCTGGGATGAGGCCCTTTATCCTCACATCTTCCTGTGGGAATGGGAGTCGGGGAGCTCTGTGGCCTTGCTGCCTTCAGTGGCTTCCTCTGCACAGGGGCCTAGTGGCTTCTGCCTTTTGTCAGGCGTTACGGGGTTTGGGCTTCGCTTTGGTGGCCTTGGCCTTTGCCTTGGCCTGGGGGCCTTGCCCTTGCCCTTGCCTTGGTCTTGGGCTTGGCCTTGCCCTGCCCTTGAACTTGACCTTGACCTTGAACCTTGACTTGAACTTGACTTTGAACTTGAACTTGACCTTGAACTTGAACTTGACCTTGACCTTGACTTGAACTTGAACTTGAACTTGACTTGAACTTGACTTGACTTGAACTTGAACTTGACCTTGAACTTGACTTGACTTGACTTGACCTTGAACTTGACTTGAACTTGAACTTGAACTTGACTTGAGAACTTGAACTTGAACTTGACCTTGAACTTGAACTTGACCTTGACTTGAACTTGAACTTGACTTGAACTTGAACTTGAACTTGAGACCTTGAACTTGAAGACTTGAACTTGACTTGAACTTGAACTTGAACTTGACTTGAACTTGAACTTGACCTTGACCTTTTCGAGATTTGCTCAGAGCACCGGAGGTCCAGAAGCAGGGCCCTGTATCTCCCCTTCCCTTTGTGATCATTGCAAAGACATTCCTAGCTGATAGCGGGAGTGCCCCTGAAGAAGCAAGCAGTGGGAGTGTGTTTGACACGACTGTGTGCCTTCCTGGCCTCAGCTCCACAAGGGGCCTTTCCTCTCGAAGTAGGCCCCATGTCCCCTTGGGGAGGGTGTCATGCCTCTTTTCTCCTCACTGCCAAAGGGTGGAGCCAAGCTCGCTCTGTCAGAGGTACAAAAACAGCAATTGAATGGATTTTCAAGCTCTTGCTAGGCTGCACCCTTTCAGGGCCCACTTTACTGAAACAGGTGCTCTGTGGCCCCTGGTTGGGTATGCAGGTTCACAAACAGGGTGAGATCCTGTCCAAGCCAAGAATTTTCCTGAAAGACCTAGGCTCACTAGAGCTCTCCTCCAGAGCAAAGGGGATAGAGGAGATGTATGGAGGAGTCTTTGCCTTTCCCTGTGAGTGTGGGGCTACTCCCTACGGCCCCAAGCTCAGGGATAACTGCCTCTAAGAAAGGAATGGCAAGAAGCGCTATTCTTGGAGGTTGGGACAGGGAGTTCGCAGCATGTGGGGAAAGAAAGACTTCTTCGGGGAAGAAGAGGCAACCACCGGGGGTGTGTTTGCAAGCCTCTATTTGGAAGGAACAGGTTTGCTTATACAACTCAAGACCTCCAGATCTGCTCAGAGGACTGAAGTTCCAGAGACAGGGCCATGTATCTCCCCTTCCCTTTGAGATCCTTGCAAAGACATTCCTAGCAGATCGTGGGAGTGCCCATGAAGAAGCAAGCAGCGGGAGTGTGCTTGACATCACTGGCTGCCTACCTGGGCTCAGCTCCTCAAGGGGCCTTTCTCTCCTGGTAGGCCCTATGTCCCCTTTGGGAGAGGGTGGTGCCCTCTTCCCTCCACACTGCCAAAGGGTGGAGGTGGAGCAAACTCGTTCTCTCCGAGGTTAAAAAAAAAAGACAAATTGGATGGATTTTTAAGCTCTTGCTATGCTGCACCCCTCCAGGACCCACTCGAGCAAAACAGGTGCCCTGTGGCCCCTAGGTCGGGTATGCAGGTTCACACACCGGGTGGGATCCCGTCAAAGCCAAGAATTTTCCTGACAGACCTAGGCTCACTAGAGCTCTCCTCCAGAGGAAAGGGGACAGAAAAGACGTGTGTGTGGAGGTGGCTCTGCCTTTCCAGGTCCCAATCTCAGGGATAACTGCCCCTAAGAAAGGAACTGCTGCTGCTGCTGCTGCTAAGTTGCTTCAGTCGTGTTCGACTCTGTGCGACGCCATAGACGGTAGCCCACTAGGCTCCCCCGTCCCTGGGATTCTCCAGGCAAGAACAGTAAGTGGGTTGCCATTGCCTTCTCCAATGCATGAAAGTGAAAATGAAAGTGCAGTCGCTCAGTCGTGTCCGACCCTCAGCGACCCCACGGACTGCAGCCTACCAGGCTTCTCCGTCCATAGGATTTTCTGAAAGGAACTGCAAGAAGCGCTTTTCCTGGAGGCTGGGAAAGGGAGTTCGCAGGATGTGGGGAAAGAGATCCTCCTTCGAGGAAGAATAGGCGGCCACTTGTTTTGTGTTGCAAACCTCTATTTGGAAGGAACAGGTTAGCTTATACAAAGGGAGACCTCCAGATCTGCTCAGAGGACCGAAGTTGCAGAGGCAGGTCGGTGTATTTTCCCTTCATTTTGCGATCCTTGCAAAGACATTCCTTGCTGATAGATATTCAGCAAGGGCCTTTGAGACTGTTGTTTTCTTTCCTAGGTTCAAAGATTCCTTCAGTTCCTAATATAGATATCCTAGAAATTATCTGACATCCGTGAAAATCTGATATGTCCTGGTCAAATGCTGTCAGTTATAATTCCAGTTATCATATTAAAGCATTTCAAGTCGCAGCAGTGACCAGATTACATTGTCAATTTCTATTTAATCAGGTTTTAACCATGTCTTCTATGATTTCACACTGATGCCTTTGCAGAAATACTGCTACTTCAAGATATATGGAATATACATTTTTTAAGCTTACCGATAATTTGTTTGTTTGTTTGTTTGTCTTCTGGTAAGCTGGTACCAGATGGAATTTAGTCTCCTCTCTAGGTTAAGAGAACAAAGTTTTCTTAGAATGCAATTTTTGATAACAGACTATGAGTTTCTTTACCTTTCATTGATTTATAATTGTTTTCATCATCTGTTTTTTTACTTCGGTAAAGTAAATAAGCCTTATTTAAGATTTTGGTACATGTAGGATGGACTAAGCTTTCCCCACTCTTGCAAGTTCCCTTAACCCTTCAGATTCTTCTCGTGGGACAAGATCTCACTTTCCTCCAGAGGGACAATCCAAGCTTTTTATTAGTTGATCTGCCCCTGACATCAGAGTCAATTTGAGCATGAGTTGGCCTATAATTTAGGCATGAAACTATGACTACATAAAGAAAAGGTGACTTTATGATTCAGGGATGGCCATGATATGCCTTGCACTTCAGAGAAAATGGGTTAAAATGATTTTTTTTCTTCAAAACTGCACAGCCAGTTCTTTCAGCATATGCAATTGAAAACATCTAGTCATTAGGTCAGTTTTCATTCCAATCCCAAAGAAAGGCAATGACAAAGAATATTCAAGCTGCTGCACAATTGCACTCATCTCACACACTAGTAAAGTAATGCTCAAAATTCTCCAAGTTCACATGAACTGTGAACTTCCAAATGTTCAAGAGGGATTTAAAACATGCAGAGAAACCAGAGATCAAACTGCCAACATCCACTGGATCATTGAAAAAGCAAGAGAGTTCCAGAAAAAAAGACATCTATTTCTGCTTTATTGACTATGCCAAAGCCTTTGACTGTGTGGATCACAATAAACTGGGAAAAATTCTGAAAGAGATGGGAATACCAGACCACCTGACCTGTCTCTTGAGAAACCTGTATGCAGGTCAGGAAGAAACAGTTCGAACTGGACATGGAACAACAGACTGGTTCTAAATAGGAAAAGGAATATGTCAAGGCAGTGTATTGTCACCCTGCTTATTTAACTTATATGCAGAGTACATCATGAGAAACACTGGGCTGGAGGAAGCACACGCTGGAATCCAGATTGCTGGGAGAAATATCAAGAATCTCAGATATGCAGATGACACCACCCTTATGGCAGAAAGTGAAGAAGAACTAAAGAGTCTCCTGATGAAAGTGAAAGAGGAGAGTGAAAAAGTTAGCTTAAAGCTCAGCATTCAGAAAACTAAAATCATTGCATCCAGTCTCATCACTTCATGGCAAATAGATGGGAAAACATTGGAAACAGCAGCAGACTATTTTGGGGGCTTGGAAATCACTGCAGGTGATGGCTGCCTCCATGAACTTAAAACATATTTATGACTTGGAAGAAAAGTGATGACCAAACTAGACAGCATATTAAAAAGCCGAGACGTTGCTTTGCCAACAAAGATCCATCCAGTCAAGGCTATGGTTTTTCCATATGTCATGGATGGATATGAAAGATGTACTATAAAGAAAGTGACAGCTGAAAATTGGATGCTTTTGAACTGTGGTGTTGGAGAAGATGCTTGTAGGTCGCTTAGACTACAAGGAGACGCAACCACTCCATCCTAAAGGAAATCAGGTCTGAATATACATTGGAAGGACTAATACTGAACCTGAAACTCCAATACTTTGGCCACTTGATGTGAAGAGCTGACTCACTTGGAAGTTGCTTTGATTTGCCTGTGAGTGTGGGAGCCCTCCCTGGGCAAAGGGCCTCAGGGGTCATTGCCACTGAATCACGACCTCCAAGCAAGCGCATTCCAGCTGTGTGACATTCAGGAAGCAGGAGACTGGGAAAACTATCTTCCTTAGAGGAAGGAAAGTCATCCACAGAGAGTGTGTTTTCAGGCCTCTCTTTGCAGCAAGTGTTTTGCTTCTCAGACATCAGAGCTGCAGGCTTGCTCTGAGGGCCTCAATTGCAGAGTCAGGGCTGTGTGTCTCACTGCACTTTCCAAGCATTGCAGACACATTCCTAGGTTGGAGCAGTGCTTCCCATGAGAAAGAAGCCTCGGGAGTGTGTCTGAGCGGGCTGAGTGCCATGCTAGGGTCACCTAGTCGAGGGCACCTTGCACATCCAATGGGCCCCAGGCGAGTAGCTATGGACCGGCCCTTCGGTTGAGATATCCCAAAGCAGGGAACAAAGCTAGCTCTGTCAGAAGGAGGAAAACAGCAATGGGATGGATTTTCAAGCAGTTGCTAAGTCACACCACGTTAGGGCTCCCCGGGAAAGAAATGCGAATTTTGGCCTCTAGGCCCAGTATCCAGATGTGTGCACAGGATATTTTCCCCACAGGATCCAAGAATGTTCCAGACAGACCTAAGCTCACTAGCTCTCTCCTGCAGAGGAAATGAAATATTGTTGCTGAACCACGAAAAGATGCTGGGATTCTTGGCTTATGGAGGAGAAGAATTCAATCCAGGGCCCAAGACGAGGCTTGATTGCTCAGAGCTTTTGTGCAATAGAGTTTTATTAAAGGATAAAGGAGATAGAGAAAGCTTCTGACAGAGACATCACAAGGGGCAGAAAACGTACCCCCTTGCTAGTGTTAGTAATGGAGTTATATACTCTCCAATAAGTTATGACGAACAAAAGAATGTCTGGAGGTTGTAAAGACTCACTAGACCTACTCCCATAATTGACATTTTAAGATAACAGGATTAGCCAGAAGGTTTTTTCCAGAGACCGTCCTCAAGAAGGATGCATGATTGTTATATAATCCTAAGGAATGTAGAGGGAAAAACAGTTTGTCCTTTCTTCCTCCTTGAGAATTCTAGACCCCTCTCTCCTTGGGGACCCTTGAACTTCTTAGAAACCTGCCTTGGCAATGACTCTCTCAGAAACATGATTGAACAGCCGTTTGGAGCTTCCTTTGACTTTCCCTGGGAGGGAGGGAGCCCTCCCTGAGCACAGGGCCTCAGGGGCCATGGCCAATGAAAAAGAATCTCCCAGCAAGTGCTTTTCAGCCCTGTGTGACTCTCAGCCCACAGGAGGCTGAGAAAACTCTCTTCCTTGGAGGAAGGAAAGGCAGCCCAAGAGTGTGTTTTCAGGCCTGTATCTTGCAGCAAGTGTTTGGCTTGTTAGACAGAAGACCTGCAGGCCTGTTCCAACAGACTCAATTCCAGAATCAGGGCCTTGTGTCTCCCTGCAGTTTCCTGGCCTTGCAAACACATTCCTAGGTGAGAGCAGTCCTGCCCATGGGGACTGCTGCGGGAGTGTGTCTGAGGGGGCCAGGTGTCATGCTGGGGTCACCTGGTCGAGGGCACCTTGCACCTCCAATGGACCCCAGGCAAGGAGTTGCAGGCCACCACCTTGCTTCTGAAATCCCAAAATGGGGAGCAAAGCTCGCTCTGGTCAGAGGCTAGGCTGTACTGCGTTAGGGCTCCAAGGAAGCGTTAGGGCTCCAAGGAAGGAAAATGCGCCCCGCAGGATCCAAGAACGTTCCAGACAACCGGGCT
>NW_017196451.1:0-8493 GCF_001704415.2 Capra hircus
GGGAGAGGAATCCGGAGAGGCCCCCGAGCAATTCGCATGGGGACTGGCCTTTCCTGAGGCCACCATAGCGGATCCCTGAGGTCCCCGTCGTAAGTCGAGAGCACCGGCCGCAACTCGAGAAAATCCAGGAGGTTCTCCCATCCAGGCGAGATGAGGCCCATTTCCGCTGAGGCGTCTAGAGGCTAATCACGCCTAACGTCGAGAACTTCCAAAGGATCCTTCACACCCTTACTTCACCTCAACAAGTTCCCCGACATACCCGTCTCCACTCGAGAGGAAGCACGAGAGTCTCGACCCACATCCAGGGGAGCCCCGTTTCCCCCTCCTAGATCGAGAGGAGTGAACCTTCCCCTGCGTGGTTGGGAAAGAATTCCAGGCTTCCGTTGCATCTCAAGAAGAGGCGCTCTCCACAGGAAAGGCGAGAGGAACTCCAGGGTCGTGCCACCATTCCCAGAGTCCCCCTGATGTCTCAGTCCATTCCAGGGAAACCTGTTTTCCTGCACTGCCTCGACTTTCAAGCCGAGGATCGACTCACACCACGGTGGCACGTGGGACAGCCCTGTTGGAAAGCTTCGTGGAAAGCCTCGTGGGAAAGCCTGGAGGAAAGGCCACTGATCCCTTGATCCACGCGAAGGGAAGCGGACACTGCTGATACAGCTTAGGAGGAAATCGCACGTGCATGCCCCCACTCGGGACGAGGACTGACTCCCTGGGGAGACTCCAGAAGTACCCCAAGATCCATGTCAGCATTGGAGAGGAATCCTCAGGTTCCGGCACCGACTCTACACAAGGTCTTAGGCCCCGGTATCGACGGAGAGGAATCCCGAGAGGGCCCCGAGCAACTCGCATGGGTACTGGCCTTTCCTGAGGCCACCAGAGCGGGTCCTTGTGTTCCCGTCCTAAGTCTAGAGCACCTGCCACAACTTGAGAAACTCCAGGAGGTTCTCCCTTCCAGGCGAGATGAGGCCATTTCCGCTGAGGTGTCTCAAGGCTAATCACACCTAACCTCTGGAACTTACAAAGGGTCCTTCACACCCTTCCTGCAACTCAAGAAGTTCCCGGACATACCCGTCTCCACTCGAGAGGAAGCACGAGCGTCCCGCCCACATCCAGAGGAGCCCCGTTACCGCCCTCTTGGCTCGAGAGGAGGGATCCTTTCCCTGCAGGGTAGGGAAAGAATTCCTGGCGTTCCCGTGGCATCTCAAGAGGCAGCGCTCTCCACATGAAAGGCGAGAGGGAATCAAGGGTCGTGCCACCATTCCCAGAGTCCCCCAGATGTCTCAGTCCATTCCAGGGAAACCTGTTTTCCCTGCACTGCCTGGACTTTCAAACCGAGGATCGACTCACACCACGGTGGCACGTGGGACAGCCATGTGGGAAAGCCTCGTGGAAAAGCCTCGTGGGAAAGCCTCGAGGAAAGTCTCGAGGGAAAGCCACAGATCCCTTGATCCACGTGAAGGGAAGCGTGACAGTGCTGCTACAGCTCGGGAGGAAAGCGCACGTGCATGCCGCCCACTCGAGACGAGGACTGACTCCCCTGGGGAGACTCCAGAAGTACCCAAGATACATGTCAGCAATGGAGAGGAATCCTCAGGTTTTGGCACAGACTCCACACAAGATCTTAGGTCCCGGCATCGACGGGAGAGGAATCCTGAGAGGCCCATGAGCAACTCGCATGGGGACTGGCCTTTCGTGAGGCCACAAGAGCGGGTCCCTGATATCCCCGTCGTAAGTCGAGAGCACCTGCTGCAACTCGAGAAAATCCAGGAGGTTCTCCTCTCCTGGCGAGATGAGGCCCATTTCACCTGAGGGGTCTCGAGGCTAATCACACCTAACCTCTGGAACTTACAAGGGGTCCTTCACACCCTTCCTGCAACTCAAGAAGTTCCCGGACATACCCTTCTCCACTCAGAGGAAGCACGAGCGTCCCGCCCACATCCAGAGGAGCCCCGTTACCGCCTCCTAGCTCGAGAGGAGGGATCCTTTCCCTGCAGGGTCGGGAAAGAATTCCTGGCGTTCCCGTGGCATCTCAAGAGGAGGCGCCCTCCACATGAAAGGCGAAAGGGAATCAAGGGTCATGCCACCATTCCCAGTGTCCCCCAGATGTCTCAGTCCATTCCAGGGAAACCTGTTTTCCCTGCACTGCCTAGACGTTCAAGCCGAGGATCGACTCACACCACGGTGGAACGTGGGACAGCCCTGTGGGAAAGCCTCGTGGGAAAGCCTCGTGGGAAAGCCTCGAGGGAAAGCCTCGAGGGAAAGCACAGATCCCTTGATCCACGCGAAGCGAAGCATGACAGAGCTGCTACAGCTCGTGAGGAAAGCGGCACATGCATGCCCCCTCTCGAGACGAGGACTGACTCCCCTGGGGAGACTCCAGAAGTACCCCAAGATCCATGTCAGCACTGGAGAGGAATCCTCAGGTTCAGGCACCGACTCCACACAAGGTCTTAGGCCCAGGCTTCGACTGGAGAGAAATCCCGAGAGGCCCCCGAGCAACTCGCATGGGGGACTGGCCTTTCCTGAGGCCACCAGAGCGGGTCCCTGAGGTCCCCATCGTAAGTCGAGAGCACCTGCCGCAACTCGAGAAAAATCCAGGAGGTTCTCCCCTCCAGGCGAGATGAGGCCCATTTCTGCCTGAGGCGTCTGGAGGCTAATCACACCTAACCTCTGGAACTTCCAAAGGGTCCTTCACACCATATCTGCAACTCAAGAAGTTCAGCCAAACATACCCGTCTCCACTCGAGAGAAAGCACGAGAGTCCCGTCCACATACAGAGGAGACCCCGTTTCCGCCTCATAGCTCGAGAGGAGGGATCCTTTCCCTCTGTGGTCGGGAAAGAATTCCCGGCGTTCCAGTCGCATCTCAAGAGGAGGCGCTCTCCACAGGAAAGGCGAGAGGATTCTCCAGGGTGGTGCCACCATTCCCAGAGTCCCCCAGATGTCTCATCCATTCCAGGGAAACCTGTTTTGCATGCACTGCCTCGACTTTCAAGCCGAGTATCGACTCACACCACGGTGGCACGTGGGAAAGCCCTGTGGGAAAGTTTCGTGGGAAAGCCTCGAGGGAAAGCCTCGAGGGAAAGCCACAGATCCCTTGATCTACGCGAAGTGGTAGAGTGACACTGCTGCTACAGCTCGGGAGGAAAGCGCACGTCCATTCCCCCACTCGGGACGAGGACACACTCCCCTGGGGAGACTCCAGAAGTACCCCAAGATCCATGTCAGCACTGGGAGAGGAATCCTCAGATTCCGGCACCGACTCCGCACAAGGTCTTAGGCCCCGGAATCGACGGGAGAGAAATCCCGAAAAGGCTCCCGGGCAACTCGCATGAGGACTGGCCTTTCCTGAGGCCTCCAGAGGGGGGTCCCTGTGGTCCCCCGTCGTAACTGGAGAGCACCTGCCGCAAGTCGACAAAATCCAGGAGGTTGTCCCCTCCAGGTGAGATGAGGCCCAGTTCCGCTGAGGCGACTCGAAGCAAATCACACCTAACCTCTGGAACTTCCATAAAGGGTCCTTCACAGCCTTGCTGCAACTCAAGAAGTACCCCCGACATACCCGTCTCCACTCAAGGGGAAGCACGAGAGTCCCGCCCACATCCAGAGGAGCCCGTTTCCGCCTCCAAGCTCGAGAGGAGGTATCATTTCATTTCGGTGGTCGGCAAAGAATTCCCGGCGTTCCCGTCGCATCTCAAGAGGAGGCGCTCTCCACAGGAAAGGCGAGAGGAACTCCAGGGTCGTGCCACCATTCCCAGAGTCACCCCAAGATGTCTCAGTCCATTCCAGGGAAACCTGTTTTTCCTGCACTGCCTTCACTTTCAAGCCGAGGATCGACATCGACACACACCAAGGTGGCACGTGGGACAGCCCTTTGGGAAAAGCCTCGAGGGGAAAGCCACAGATCCCTTGATCTACGCGAAGTGAAGCGTGACACTGCTGCTACAGCTCGGGAGGAAAGCGCACGTGCATTCCCCCACTCGAGACGAGGACTGACACTCACCTGGGGAGACTTCCAGAAGTACCCCAAGTTCCATGTCATGCACTGGAGAGGAATCCTCAGATTCCGGCAACCGACTCCACACAAGGTCTTAGGCCCCGGCATCGACGGGAGAGAAATCCCCGAGAAGGCTACCCGAGCAACTCGCATGGGGACTGGCCTTTCCTGAGGCCACCAGAGGCGGGTCCCTGATGGTCCCCTGTCGTAACTGCGAGAGCACCTGCCGCAACTCGAGAAAATCCAGCGAGGTTCTCCCCTCCAGGTCGAGATGAGGCCCATTTCCGCTGAGGCGACTCGAAGGCAAATCACACCTAAACCTCTGGAACTTCCAAAGGGTCCTTCACAGCCCTTGCTGCAACTCAAGAAGTTCCCCGACATACCCGTCTCCACTCAAGGGGAAGCACGAGAGTCCCGCCCACATCCAGGAGGAGCCCCGTTTCCGCCTCCAAGCTCGAGAGGAGGGATCCTTTCCCTGTGTGGTCGGGAAAGAATTCCTAGCGTTCCCGTCGCATCTCAAGAGGAGGTGCTCTCCAGAGGAAGGCGAGAGGAACTCCAGGATCAGGCCCATTCCCAGAGTCCCCAGAATTCTCCAGTTTATTCCAGGGAAACCTGTTTTTCCCTGCACTGCTTCGACTTTCAAGCCGAGGATCAACTCACACCACGGTGGCACGTGGGACAGCCCTTTGGGAAGACTCGTGGGAAAGCCTTGTGGAAAGCCTTGAGGGAAAGCCACAGATCCCTTGATCCACGCGAAGGGAAGCTTGACACTGCTGCTACAGCTCGGAAGGAAAGCGCACGTGCATGCCCGCACTCGAGACGTGGCCTAACTCCCTTGGGGGGACTCCAGAAATACCCCCAAGATCCATGTCAGCACTGGAGAGGAATCCTCAGGTTCCCTCACTGATTCCACACAAGGTCTTAGGCCCCAGTATCGACGGGAGAGGAATCCCGAGTGGCCCCCAAACAACTCGCATGGGGACTGGCCTTTCCTGAGGCCACCAGAGCGGATCCCTGAGGTCCCCGTCGTAAAGACGAGAGCTCCTGCCGCAACTCGAAAAAATCCAGGAGGTTCTCCCCTGCAGGCGAGATGAGGCCCATTTCCGCTGAGGCGTCTAGAGGCTAATCAACCTGGACTGTGGAACTTCCAAAGGGTCCTTCACACCCTTGCTGCAACTCAAGAAGTTGCCCGACGTACCCGTCTTCACTCGAGAGGGAGCACGAGAGTCCCAAGCCACATCCAGAGGAGCCCCGTTTCCGTCTCCTTGCTCGAGAGGAGGGATCCTTTCCCTGCGTGGTCGGGAAAGAATTCCCGGCGTTCCCGTCGCATCTCAAGAGGAGGCGCTCTCCACAGGAAAGGCGAGAGGAACTCCAGGGTCGTGCCACCCGTTCCCTGAGTACCCCAGATGTCTCAGTCCATTCCAGGGAAACCTGTTTTCCCTGCACTGCTTCGACTTTCAAGGCGAGGATCAACTCACACCACGGTGGCACGTGGGACAGCCCTGTGGGGAAGCCTCGTGGGAAAGCCTTGTGGGAAAGCCTCGAGGGAAAGCTACAGATCCCTTGATCCACGCGAAGGGAAGCTTGACACTGCTAATACAGCTCGGGAGCAAAGCGCACGTGCATCGACCCACTCGAGACGAGGACTGACTCCACTGGGGAGACTCCAGAAGTACCCCAAGATCCATGTCAGCACTGGAGAAGAATCCTCAGGTTCTGGCACCGACTCAACACAATGTCCTAGGCCCCGGCATCGACGGGAGAGGAATCCCGAGAGGCCCCCGAGCAACTCGCATGGGGACTGGCCTTTCCTGAGGCCACCAGAGCGGGCCCCTGAGGTCCCCATCGTAAGATGAGAGCACCTGCCGCAACTCGAGAAAATCCAGGAGGTTCTCCCCTCCAGGCGAGATGAGGCCCATTTCTGCTGAGGCAAATAGGGGGTAATCACACTAAACTCTGAAACTTCCAAAGGGTCCTTCACACCCTTGCTGCAACTCAAGAAGTTCCCCGACATACCCGTCTCCACTCAAAGAGGAACACGAGAGTCCCGCGCACTTCCAGAGTGGCCCCGTTTCCGCCTGCTAGCTCGAGAGGAGGGATCCTTTCCCTGTGTGGTCGGGAAAGAATTCCTAGCGTTCCCGTCGCATGCTCAAGAGGAGGCGCTCTCCAGAGGAAGGCGAGAGGAACTCCAGGATCAGGCCCCATTCCCAGAGTCCCCCAGAATTCTCAGTTTATTCCAGGGAAACCTGTTTTCCCTGCACTGCTTCGACTTTCAAGCCAAGGATCAACTCACACCACGGTGGCACGTGGGACAGCCCTTTGGGGAAGACTCGTGGGAAAGCCTTGTGGGAAAGCCTTGAGGGAAAGCCACAGATCCCTTGATCCACGCGAAGGGAAGCTTGACACTGCTAATACAGCTCGGGAGGAAAGCGCACGTGCATCGCCCCACTCGAGACGAGGACTGACTCCACTGGGGAGACTCCAGAAGTACCCCAAGATCCATGTCAGCCCTGGAGAGGAATCCTCAGGTTCCGGCACCGACTCCACACAAGGTCTTAGGCCCTGACATCAGGGGAGAGGAATCCCGAGAGGCCCCCGAGCAACTCGTATGTGGACCTGCCTTTCTTGATGCCACCAGAGCGGGTTCCTGATGTCCCCGTCGTAAGTTAAGAGCACCTGCCGTAACTCGAGAAAATCCAGGAGGTTCTCCCTTCCAGGCGAGATGAGGCCCATTTCCGCTGAGGCGTCTCCGAGGCTAATCCACACCCAACCTCTGGAACTTCCAAAGGGTCCTTCACACACTTGCTAAAGCTAAAGAAGTTCGCAGGACATAACCGTCTCCACTCGAAAGGAAGCACGAGAGTCCCGCCCACATCTAGAGGAACCCCGTTTCCGCCACCTAGCTCGAGAGGAGGGATCCTTTCCCTGCATGGTTGGGAAAGAATTCCCGGCGTTCCCGTCACATCTCAAGAGGAGGCGGTCTCCACAGGAAAGGCGAGAGGAACTCCAGGGTCGTGCCACCATTCCCAGAGTCCCCCAGATGTCTCAGTCCATTCCAGGGAAACCTGTTTCCCTACACTGCCTCGACTTTTAGGACGAGGATCCACTCACACCACGGTGGCACGTGGGACAGCTCTTTGGGAAAGCCTCGTTTGAAAGCCACAGATCCCTTGATCCACGCGAAGGAATCCATGACAGTGCTGCTGCAGCTCGGGAGGAAAGCGCACGTGCATGCCCCCACTCGAGACAAGGACTGACTCCCCTGGGGAGACTCCAGAAGTACTCCAAGATCCATGTCAGCACTGGAGAGGAATCCTCACTTTACGGCACCAACTCCACAAAGGTCTTAGGCCCCGGCATCGTCGGGAGAGGAATCCCGTGAGTCTCCCTGAGCAACTCCCATGGGGACTGGCCTTTCCTGAGGCCACCAGAGCGGGTCCCGGAGGTCCCCGTCGTAACGCGAGAACACCTGCACCATCTTAGAGAAAATGAGGGAGGTTCTCCCCTCCAGGGGAGATGAGGCCCATTTCCTCTGAGGCGTCCCCATGCTAATCACACCTAACCTCTGGATCTTCCAAAGGGTCCTTCACACCCTTGCTGCAACTCAAGAAGTTCCCCGACATACCCGTCTCCACTCAAGAGGAAGCACGAGAGTCCCGTCCAATCCAGAGGAGCCCTTTTTCCGACTCCCAGCTCGAGAAGAGGGATCCTTTCCCTGCGTCGTCGGGAAAGAATTCCCGGCGGTTCCGTCGCATCTCAAGAGGAGGTGCTCTCCACAGGAAAGGCGAGAGGAACTCCAGGGTGGTGCCACCATTCGCAGAGTCCCCCAGATGTCTCAGTCCATTCCAGGGAAACCTGTTTTCCCTGCATTGCCTTTGCTTTCAAGCCGAGGATCGAACTCACACCACGGTGGAACGTGGGACAGCCCTTTGGGAAGCCTCGTGGGAAAGCCTCGTGGAAAGCCTCAGAGGGAAAGCCCCTGAACCCTTGATCCACGCAAAGGGAATTACGACACTGCTGCTACAGCTCGGGAGAAAGCGCACGTGCATGCCCCACTCGAGACGAGGACTGACTCCCCTGGGGAGACTCCATAAGTACCCCAAGATCATGTCAGCACTGAAGAGGAATACTCAGATTCCGGCACCGACACCACAAGGTCTTAGGCCCAGCATCGACGGGAGAGGAATCCCGAGAGGCCCCGAGCAACTCGCATGGGGACTGGCCTTTCTGAGGCCACCAGAGCGTGTCCCTGAGGTCCCCCGTCGTGAGTCGAGAGCACCTGTCGCAACTCGAGAAAATCCAGGAGGTTCTCCCCTCCAGGAGAGATGAGGCCCATTTAAACTGAGGCGTCTCGAGGCTAATCAAATCTAACTTCTGGAACTTCCAAAGGTCTTTCACACTTTTGCTGCAACTCAAGAAGTTCCCCGACATACCCGTCTCCAGTAGAGAGGAAGCTCCATAGTCCCGCCCACATCCAGAGGAGCCCGTTTCCGCCTCCTA
>NW_017196452.1:0-8493 GCF_001704415.2 Capra hircus
AAAATTTATAATTTTAAAAGAAAAATTATACCTGAGAGGCCCAGGCATTCTAATATCTGAAAAACAGTAGTTCCAGAAATTATAAAGTAAACTGGATGGAATTATTAACCACATAAAACTAGAAATTTTTTAGAATTAAAAATGATGATGAGTGTACATATTTTTCATTTTAATTTTTTAATATAAATTTATATATTTTAATTGGAGGCTAATACTTTACAATATTGTATTGGTTTTGCCATACATTTGACATGAATCCACCATGGGTGTACATGTGTTCCCCATCCTGAACCCCCTCCCTCCCCATCCCATCCCTCTGGGTCATCCCAGTGCACCAGCCCTGAGCATCCTGTATCATGCATCGAACCTGGACTGGTGATTCGTTTCACATATGATAATATACATGTTTTAATGCCATTCTCCCCAAATCATCCCATCCTCGCCCTCTCCCAGAGTCCAAAAGACTGTTCTATACACCTGTGTCTCGTTTGCAGTCTTGCATACAGCATTATCATTACCATCTTTTCTAAATTCCACATATATGTGTTATTATACTGTATTGGTGTTTTTCTTTCTGGCTTACTTCACTCTACATACTAGGCTACAGTTTTATCCACCTCATCAGAACTGATTCAAATGTATTCTTTTTAATGGGCTGAGTAATACTCCATTGTATATATGTACCACACCTTTCTTATCCATTCATCTGCTGAGGGACATCTAGGTTGCTTCCATTTCCTGGCTATTATAAACAGTGCTGCGATGAACATTGTGTCTGTTTCAATTCTGGTTTCCTTGGTGTGTATGCCTAGCAGTGAGATTGCTGGGTCATATGCCAGTTAAGGAATCTCCACACTGTTCTCCATAGTAGCTGTACTAGTTTGCATTCCCACCAGCAGTGTAAGAGGCTTCCCTTTTCTCCATACCCTCTCTAGCATTTATTGCTTGTAGACTTTTGGCTAGCAGCCATTCTGACTGACGTGAAATGATACCTCACTGTGGTTTTGATTTGCATTTCTCTGATAATGAGTGATGTTGAGCATCTTTTCATGTTTGTTCAGTTCAGTTCAGTCACTCAGTCGTGTCCGACTCTTTGCGACCCCATGAATCACAGCACGCCAGGCCTCCCTGTCCATCACCATCTCCCAGAGTTCACTCAGACTCATGTCCATTGAGTCAGTGATGCCATCCAGCTATCCCATCCTTGGTTGTCCCCTTCTCCTCCTGCCCCCAATCCCTCCAGCATCAGAGTCTTTTCCAATGAGTCAGCTTTTCACATGACATGGCCAAAGTACAGGAGTTTCAGCTTCAGCATCATTCCCTCCAAAGAAATCCCAGGGTTGATCTCCTTCAGAATGGGCTGGTTGGATCTCCTTGCAGTCCAAGGGACTCTCAAGAGTCTTCTCCAACACCGCAGTTCAAAAGCATCAATTCTTCAGTGCTCAGCCTTCTTCACAGTCCAACTCTCACATCCATACATGACCACAGGAGAAGCCATAGCCTTGACTAGATGGACCTTAGTCGGAAAAGTAATGTCTCTGCTTTTGAATATGCTATCTAGGTTGGTCATAACTTTTCTTCCAAGGAGTAAGCGTCTTTTAATTTCATGGCTGCAGTCACCATCTGCAGTGATTTTGGAGCCCCAAAAGATAAAGTCTGACACTGTTTCCACAGTTTCCCCGTCTATTTCCCATGAAGTGATGGGACCGGATGCCATGATCTTCGTTTTCTGAATGTTCATGTATTTGTTAGACATCTATATGTCTTCTTTGGAGAAATGTCTGTTTAGTTCTTTGGCCCACTTTTCGATTGGGTCTTTTATTTTTCTGGAATTGAGCTGCAGGAGTTGCTTGTATATTTTTGAGATTAATTCTTTGTCAGTTGCTTCGTTTGCTATTATTTTGTCCCATTCTGAAGGCTGTCTTTTCACCTTGCTTATAGTTTCCTTTGTTGTGCAGAAGCTTTTAATTTTAATTAGGTCCCATTGTTTGTTTTTTGCTTTTATTTCCAATATTCTGGGAGGTGGGTCAGAGGATCCTGCTGTGATTTATGTGGAGAGTGTTTTGCCTATCTCCTCTAGGATTTTATAGTTTCTGGTCTTACGTTTAGATCTTTAATCCATTTTGAGTTTATTTTTGTGTATGGTGTTAGAGAAAGTGTTCTAGTTTCATTTTTACAAGTGGTTGACCAGTTTTCCCAGCACACTTGTTAAAGAGATTGTCTTTTCTCCATTGTATATTCTTGCCTCCTTTGTCAAAGATAAGGTGTCCATAGGTGCGTGGATTTATCTCTGGGCTTTCTATTTTGTTCCATTGATCTATATTTCTGTCTTTGTGCCAGTACCATACTGTCTTGATGACTGTGGCTTTGTTGTAGAGCCTGAAGTCAGTCCATTCTTCTTTTCTCAAGATTGCTTTGGCTATTCGAGGTTTTTTGTATTTCCATACAAATTGTGAAATTATTTGTTCTAGCTCTGTGAAAAATACCATTGGTAGCTTGATAGGGATTGCATTGAATCTATAGATTGCTTTGGGTAGTATACTCATTTTCACTATATTGATTCTTCCGATCCATGAACATGGTATATTTCTCCATCTATTAGTGTCCTCTTTGATTTCTTTCACCAGTGTTTATAGTTTTCTATATATAGGTCTTTTGTTTCTTTAGGTAGATATATTCCTAAGTATTTTATTCTTTTGTTGCAATGGTGAATGGAATTGTTTCCTTAATTTCTCTTTCTGTTTTCTCATTATTAGTGTATAGGAATGCAAGGGATTTCTGTGTGTTGATTTTATATCCTGCAACTTTACTATATTCATTGATTAGCTCTAGTAATTTTCTGGTGGAGTCTTTAGGGTTTTCTATGTTATCTGCAAACAGTGAGAGTTTTACTTCTTCTTTTCCAATTTGGATTCCTTTTATTTCTTTTTCTGCTCTGATTGCTGTGGCCAAAACTTCCAAACTATGTTGAATAGTAGTGGTGAAAGTGGGCACCCTTGTCTTGTTCCTGACTTTAGGGGAAATGCTTTCAATTTTTCACCATTGAGGATAATGTTTGCTGTGGGTTTGTCATATATAGCTTTTATTATGTTGAGGTATGTTCCTTCTATTCCTGCTTTCTGGAGGTTTTTATCATAAATGGATGTTGAATTTTGTCAAAGGCTTTCTCTGCATCTATTGAGATAATCATATGGTTTTTATTTTTCAATTTGTTAATGTGGTGTATTACATTGATTGATTTGCGGATATTGAAGAATCCTTGCATCCCTGGGATAAAGCCCACTTGGTCATGATGTATGATCTTTTTAATGTGTTGTTGGATTCTGTTTGCTAGAATTTTGTTAAGGATTTTTGCATCTATGTTCATCAGTGATATTGGCCTGTAGTTTTCTTTTTTTGTGGCATCTTTGTCAGGTTTTGGTATTAGGGTGATGGTGGCCTCATAGAATGAGTTTGGAAGTTTACCTTCCTCTGCAATTTTCTGGAAGAGTTTGAGTAGGATAGGTGTTAGCTCTTCTCTAAATTTTTGGTAGAATTCAGCTGTGAAGCCGTCTGGCCTGGGCTTTTGTTTGCTGGAAGATTTCTGATTACAGTTTCAATTTCCGTGCTTGTGATGGGTCTGTTAAGATTTTCTATTTCTTCCTGGTTCAGTTTTGGAAAGTTGTACTTTTCTAAGAATTTGTCCATTTCTTCCAAGTTGTCCATTTTATTGGCATATATTGCTGATAGTAGTCTCTTATGATCCTTTGTATTTCTGTGTTGTCTGTTGTGATCTCTCCATTTTCATTTCTAATTTTATTGATTTGATTTTTCTCCCTTTGTTTCTTGATGAGTCTGGCTAATGGTTTGTCAATTTTATTACTTCTCAAAGAACCAGCTTTTGGCTTTGTTGATTTTTGCTATGGTCTCTTTTGTTTCTTTTGCATTTATTTCTGCCCTAATTTTTAAGATTTCTTTCCTTCTACTAACCCTGGGTTTTTCATTTCTTCTTTTCTAGTTGCTTTAGGTGTAGAGTTAGGTTATTTATTTGACTTTTTTCTTGTTTCTTGAGGTATGCCTGTATTGCTATGAACCTTCCCTTAGCACTGCTTTTACAGTGCCCACAGGTTTTGGGTTGTTGTGTTTTCATTTTCATTCATTTCTATGCATATTTTGATTTCTTTTTGATTTCTTCTGTGATTTGTTGGTTATTCAGCAGCGTGTTGTTCAGCCTCCATATGTTGGAATTTTTAATAGTTTTTCTCCTGTAATTGAGATCTAATCTTACTGCATTGTGGTCAGAAAAGATGCTTGGAATGATTTCAATTTTTTGAATTTACCAAGGCTAGATTTATGGCCCAGGATGTGATCTATCCTGGAGAAGGTTCCTGTGTGCTTGAGAAAAAAGTGAAATTCATTGTTTTGGGGTGAAATGTCCTATAGATATCAATTAGGTCTAACTGGTCTATTGTATCATTTAAAGTTTGTTTCCTTGTTAATTTTCTGTTTAGTTGATCTATCCATAGGTGTGAGTGGGGTATTAAAGTCTCCCACTATTATTGTGTTATTGTTAATTTCCCCTTTCATACTTGTTAGCATTTGTCTTACATATTGTGGTGCTCCTATGTTGGGTGCATATATATTTATAATTGTTATATCTTCTTCTTGGATTGATCCTTTGATCATTATGTAGTTCTTTGTCTCTTTTCACAGCCTTTGTTTTAAAGTCTATTTTATCTGATATGAGTATTGCTACTCCTGCTTTCTTTTGGTCTCTATTTGCATGGAATATCTTTTTCCAGCCCTTCACTTTCAGTCTGTATGTGTCCCTTGTTTTGAGGTGGGTCTCTTGTAGACAACATATATAGGGGTCTTGTTTTTGTATCCATTCAGCCAGTCTTTGTCTTTTGGTTGGGGCATTCAACCCATTTACATTTAAGGTAATTATTGATAAGTATGATCCCATTGCCATTTATTGTTTTGGGTTCGAGTTTATACACCCTTTCTGTGTTTCCTGTCTAGAGAAGATCCTTTAGCATTTGTTGGAGAGCTGGTTTGGTGGTGCTGAATTCTCTCAGCTTTTGCTTGTCTGTAAAGCTTTTGATTTCTCCTTCATATTTGAATGAGATCCTTGCTGGGTACAGTAATCTGGGCTGTAGGTTATTTTCTTTCATCACTTTAAGTATGTCCTGCCATTCCCTCCTGGCCTGAAGAGTTTCTATTGAAAGATCAGCTGTTATCCTTATGGGAATCCCCTTGTGTGTTATTTGTTGTTTTTCCCTTGCTGCTTTTAATATTTGTTCTTTGTGTTTGATCTTTGTTAATTTGATTAATATGTGTCTTGGGGTGTTTTGCCTTGGGTTTATCCTGTTTGGGACTCTCTGGGTTTCTTGGACTTGGGTGATTATTTCCTTCCCCATTTTAGGGAAGTTTTCAACTATTATCTCCTCAAGTATTTTCTCATGGTCTTTCTTTTGTCTTCTTCTTCTGGGACTCCTATGATTCGAATGTTGGGGACCCAGAGGTCTCTGAGATTGTCCTCATTTCTTTTAATTCTTTTTTTTTTTCCTCTCTGTTTCATTTATTTCTACCATTCTATCTTCTACCTCACTTATCCTATCTTCTGCCTCCGTTATTCTACTGTTGGTTCCCTCCAGAGTGTTTTATCTCATTTATTGCATTATTCATTATATATTGACTCTTTTTTTATTTTTTCTAGGTCCTTGTTAAACCTTTCTTGCATCTTCTCAATCCTTGTCTCCAGGCTATTTATCTGTAACTCCATTTTGTTTTCAAGATTTTGGATCATTTTCACTATCATTATTTGGAATTCTTTATCAGGTAGATTCCCTATCTCTTCCTCTTTTGTTTGGTTTGGTGGGCATTTATCCTGTTCCTTTACCTGCTGGGTATTTCTCTGCCTTTCATCTTGTTTATATTGCTGTGTTTGGGGTGGCCTTTCTGTATTCTGGCAGTTTGTGGAGTTCTCTTTATTGTGGAGTTTCCTCACTGTGGGGGTTGGAGGTGGCTTGTCAAGGTTTCCTGGTTAGGGAAGCTTGTGTGGTGTTCTGGTGGGTGGAGCTGGATTTCTTCTCTCTGGAGTGCAATGAAGTGTCCAGTAATGAGTTATGAGATGTCAGTGGTTTGGGTGTGACTTTGGGCAGCCTGTATATTGAAGCTCAGGGCTATGTTCCTGTGTTGCTGGAGAATTTGCATGGTATGTCTTGCTCTGGAACTTGTTGGCCCTTGGGTGGTGCTTGGTTTCAGTGTAGGTATGGAGGCGTTTGATGAGCTCCTATTGATTAATGTTCCCTGGAGTCAGGAGTTCTCTGGTGTTCTCAGGATTTGGACTTAAGCCTCCTGCTCTGGTTTTCAGTCTTATTCTTACAGTAGCCTCAAGACTTCTCCATCTATACAGCACATGATAAAACATCTAGGTTAAAGATGAAAAGTTTCTCCACAGTGAGGGACACCCAGAGAGGTTCACAGAGTTACATGGAGAAGAGAAGAGGGAGGAGGGAGATAGAGGTGACCAGGAGAGAAGAGGGGGAATCAAAAGAGGAGAGAGCAAGCTAGCCAGTAATCACTTCCTTATGTGCTCTCCACAGTCTGGACCCTCAGAGATGTTCACGGAGTTATACAGAGAAGAGAAGAGGGAGGAAGGAGACAGAGGTGGCCAGGAGGATAAAGGGGGAATCAAAAGGAGAGAGACAGATCCAGCCAGTAATCAGTTCCCTAAGTGTTCTCCACAGTCTGGAACACACAAAGAGATTCACAGAGTTGGGTAGAGAAGAGAAGGGGGGAGGGAGATAGAGGGACCTGGTGGAGAAAAAGGAGAGTCCAAAGGGGAGAGAGCAGTCAAGCCAGTAATCTCGCTCCCAAGTAAAAATGGTACTGAAGATTGGGTTCTTAAAGGTACAAAATTGATAACAAATACCAAAAAGCAAAGATTAAAAATCTAGAGTAGAGGTTGGATCAAAAATACAATATTCAAAGAAGCAAATGAAAGTCTAAATACAAAATATAAAATATATATATGAAGTTTGCTTTAAAAAATAGGGTCTTTTTTTTTTGCAAAGTAATAGTAGGTTATAAAAATGAAAATTAAAGGAGTAATAGAGGACTTAAAATTTTTTTAATTAAAAAAATGATAATAGTAAAAATATATCTAGGACTTTCTCTGGTTGTTGTGGACAGTGTGGGTCAGTTCATTTTCAGATAGTTCCTTGATCCAGCTTATACTTCTCAAGATCTATAGGCCCTTCCTATGTAGTCAGTGCTAACTACAGGGTTTTAATCTATTGCACCTGTCACTTCCAAGGGTTCCCTGTTTGTTTTAGCTTCTTCTGTTTGCTGGTCTCTTCAGTGTCTAATTTCTGCCCTGACACAAGGGGGCGGTGGTGGACACTTTTTTAGGCTCACTTGTTCAGTCGTGCTGTGGGGAGGGAGGAACACTGCAAACAAATAACACTGGCGTGTGCTCACAGTGTCTCGGCCACACTGGGTTTGCCCCGCTCACGGCGTGTGTGCTTTCCCTGTCTACACTGCTTAGGCTCTAGGTTGCTCTGCCGGAACTGTCTGAGGCCGGCCCTGGGTTGTATGCACTTCCCAGGTCTAAGCCGCTCAGGTTCAGGTACTCGGTACTCCACAAAGGCGCAGACTCGGTTGGGCCTGCGTTTTGTGCCCTTCCCAGGTCGAGCAGCTCAGGTGACCAGGCTTGGCGAGGTCGGACTTATCACCTCCCCTCCCTGCTTGGTTTTCTGGGTGTACAAACCTTCTCACTGGGAGCTGACTGATCAGAATCCCAAGAAGTCTTGGTTAGCAAGAAGATGATGCCTCTCTGGGGCCGATTGCCCCTTCCGGCTCTGGCTGCCCTCGCCTGCCTGTCTCAGGGGGATGGGCGGCAGCCGGCTAGCTCTGCTCAGTCCTTTGTTCTGTGAGGGGCCTGGCGGTGTCTTAGGTTAGGGCTTTTTGGGATAGCTATCCCACAGTCTGGTTTGCTATCTCAAGTTAGTTCCCTCAGATTGCCCTTGGGGCATTCAGGCCTGGTCCTTACTCTAAGCAATGCAGCCCGCGCCTCCCTGCCCAGCCCCCACTTGCTAGTGGCGGATGTGGGCATCTGTGCTGCTTCTCTGCTGGGGAGTTACCTTGGGCACGTAATCTGTGGGTTTTAATTATTTATTTTTTTCCTCCCAGTTATGTTGCCCTCTGAGGTTCCAAGGCTCACCACAGACTCGCCAGTGAGAGTGTTTCCTGGTGTTTGGAAACTTCTCTTTTTTAAGACTCCCTTTCCAGGACGGATCTCCGTCCCTACCTCTTTTGTCTCTCTTTTATCTTTTATATTTTTTCCTACCTCCTTTCGAAGACAATGGGCTGCTTTTCTGGGTGCCTGATGTCCTCTGCCAGCATTCAGAAGTTGTTTTGTGGAATTTACTCAGCGTTCAAATGTTCTTTTGATGAATTTGTGGGGGAGAAAGTGGTCTCCCCATCCTATTCCTTCCGCTATCTTCATGA
>NW_017196453.1:0-20205 GCF_001704415.2 Capra hircus
CAGAGAGAGATGAAGCGTGACACTGGCTGCTACAGCTGGAGGAAAGCGCATGTACATGCCCCCACTCGAGACGAGGACTGACTCCCCTGGGGAGACTCCAGAAGTACCCCATTCCATGTCAGCACTGGAGAGGAATCCTCAGGTTCCGGCACCTGCTGGGAGCCAGTGTGAGGAATCCCGCCCGTACAAGGTCATGAGGAAGGAAGCTGACATACACAAGGCGTGCTCAGACTTCAGGGACCCCTCTGCAAATTCCTAAGCACGTACCCAACAAAAATCTGCCGGCTTTTGTGCTCTGCTTTTCCACTCTTCTGACATTTTCTGGAAAAAGTCAATTCAGGGCTTTAGTCTTCTGCATTTGAAAGAGTGTTTCAATCCAAAAACCCCTCCGATGGCTTTCTAGCCTGCCTGCACGACTCGTGCAGCTGCGCATGTGATTGTTTGAGGCCTCCTGACCGCAGGAGGCACAGAAAGCTTAAAACATCCTAGGAATGTAGGAGCTTCCGAGGAGTCAAAATCTTTAGAATAGGACTGATTAATGGTTTCATTTTTTGGGTCAATGCTTGCTGCCAAATTTTCATATCCTTTATTTTTAGATATAGTTGGTATATAGAAAAACAAGTAGTAGACCTGGTATTAGCAACATTAGATCTTTGAGTTAAGTACCTTCTTTGTTATATCCCACTGCACCTTTGTTCTATAGAGATGTAACTTTAATGCTTTAAGGAGATGCAGATTAAAAAAAAAAAACACTTCAGGGGAAACAAAATTAACATTCATTAAGGAAGAGAGCCAAAAAGTGTTAACAAGCCTCTTGGCCAAAAGATAATGTAAATCACCTGAGACCTTTTGTATACAAAATGATATACGGAAAGAATCTGGGTTGCGAACGCTACATAATTTTGTGTTACCCAATGATCTCCGTGTTTTATCAAAAGTATAAAAGGCCTTCTGAACAATAAAGGATGGGGGCCAGTTTCTCGAACTAGTCTCTCGGCCTGGTTTCTTGGGACTCTGGCTCCCCCCATGTCTCTCTCTCTCTCTTCTTCTCTCCCCTTCCCTCTCTCTGCTCTTTACTTTAACTTCAGGCTGAATCTCCATCTGGGGCGCGGAGGCTCGCCAGGTCTACTTACTTGCCCCGGCTGTTAAGACCCGCACGAAAGGGAGCTTAAGGCGAGGCACCCTTAGATATTCAAGCGTGCGCCGGTGGCCCAACGTAGATGGTGCAAATTCCTTGTCTGGAATTTTATTGGCCTTCCGCGTAAACCAAGCTATTCAGCCCTCTTCCTCCACTTAATCTTCTTACTACACTATAGTTTCTTAATCTAATCTTACGTTAATAAACAAACAAGTCTTTCCACGCCAACGCCGTCCACCCTTCGAATTCCCTGGATCCACCGGGGCTGGACCCCAGCAAGTGGTGCCCGGAACAGGCTATTCAAAGGTAGGTTCCTCGGAGCAAAAGCTCCCCCCGGAGCACTCTCTGTTGCTCCCCCCGGAGCACTCTCTGTTGCTCCCCCCGGAGTGACTTAATCACTCCCCCCGGAGTACTTTCGGGTACTCCCCCAGTGTTGAGTGTTCGGGACGGCTAGGACCCCACTCAGGGTGCCACGGACCCCCCTGTAGGATAGACAGGGTGAGGACGAGTGGGAAGTGTTCAAGGGTTTAAGAGAAACCTGGTGCTCTAGAGGTTGAAAAGAAACCTGCTATCTTAGGGTTTAAAACAAAACCCCCCTTGGCTAAGGTAAAACCTTTTTGTCAAGGCAGACTTTTCTATAACTCTTAATTTTCTGACACGGGTAACAATGACTCAAAACAATGACACCTCTTTATACAAGTAATTTTGTAACTGTTAAACAAAAAAGACAAATTAAAGATTAAAAGGCTCGTGTTACGAGACCAATGTCCTTGGTTTCCAGAAAAGAGATTTAGATACTTGGATAAAGGTAATAAAACAGCTAAAAACTAATTATACTTTGCATGGGCCTGTAAAAGCTTTTGCTCTGTAAAATATTATTACAAATGTTCTGGACCCCCGTCATGAGGCTGTTAGTTAGATAGCCTATGGGAGAGACTATAGCAGTGGATCGTAGTGGGTCTCCACCTATTACGCAGATCATATTTTCTGCCATTGGCAAACAAAAGGAGAGAGACTGTACTCTTCCTCCCGAGGAAGGAGGGTGCTTATAGGACGCAGCGGCCGAGCGCCCTGGAGAGCCCCCTCCCCCTCTACACAAACCAAACCTTTAAAAGAGTTGTCTTATTTAAGGCGACCACTGCAACCTCTGCTTGCGCCTCCCCAGGGCTTAAGAACTCCCCACTTTATATCCAAAGCCTCCCAGAACATTGCTTAAGTTTGAAAACGATAGTGACAATATTTTTGAGCAAAAGAGCTTTTAAAACAGAGCTTGCTCCTTGCATAAAATCCCCTCAGGAGGGGTCTCACCCAACAAAAAAAAGAAAAAGGAAGAAAAACAGGAAAAAAAAGAAAAATATTCGTAATAAAAAGGACTTTACAAATGCAAAATGTTTCTCTTGAGGCCAAATAGAACATTTTTTGCCAAAATGTCTTGCTAAACAGAGATAACAAGCCGTACCAAACAACCCCAGGTAGCTCAGGCCTGGACCTCAGTTCCACCACCTTAATAATAATAGCTCCTGACTCAGATTCCAGTGGCTAGTCCCCTTCCTGAGGACATTGTAAGACTTGTGCTGGGGCATAGCTTGCTTTCTTTTCAAAAAATTTCGGTAGTTCTTGTGTAGTAAATTCTGATTATACTAAAAAATTGAAGTTTTGATATCGCCACCTGCTAAAACTGTGTAATTAAAATTAAAAAATAGCACAGCTTTTGCTTTTACCTTATTACCAGACAGAAAAACCAGACAAAAAAAGCCCCAGAGGATCTAGATCTAGCTTTTTGGGTGCAAAAAATTGCAGCTTCTTGGCCTTTAAAAGATTTTTTAAAGATATAAAATGTCATGGCTGTTAGACAATAGACAAGACGTTTCTTAGATTGCTGAGAGACTAGCGCAGCTCCTGGCCAACATATACTACTGAAAAGGAGTTGGTGGGATTAGAAAAGGTGGTATGCAGGATAAAAATGCTATAGAGTAAGAGGTGAGAGAGAGTTTAAAACCTTGGTGAATAGTGAGCTCCCCGTTGCTGGAAGTATTCAAGCAAAGATTAAATGGCTACTTGTCATCTAAAAGGCTATAGACCAGATTTGGGTTATAAAAAGATCATTAAAAAAGCTTTTCTTGCTTCTTATATTTGGGTCTGCCAAAAGTTTTAAAACTGATAATGTCCTTTTAAAGCTGCTGAGAGATTGTTTACTAACTTTAAATGATTTCCAAAAATTATTAGTTGATATTAATTGGATATGCCCACATTTAAAACTGACTTTTGTAGATTTAAAGCCTTTTGTTTGATTGCTGAAAAAAAACAATCCTAATCCCAGTTCTAAGAAAAAGTTGACTAGTGTGACACAGTTGGCTTTCGTTAAAGTGAATGAGGCTTTAAATGATCAGTTAATTAAGATTAATATTGCCAAAAAAGGAGATTAAATTATTCTTGCCACAAAATGTATACCTACAGGATGCTTGTGACAAGAAGGCCCATTGGTTCCATCTAATGACCCCCCAAAAAATAGTTTTATCTTATCCCAACTTGGTGGAACAATGGCCTCTGCCTAAGAAAAAATTACTGCCATATTAATTTAAAAGATTAATTCAAGCATACTGATTTATTAAATTGTTCAGTAAAGAGCCATCAAAAATTGTAATTCCATATAACAAAAAACAACTTGATGCTTTTCAAATGTTTGATGATTGGCAGATTGCTATAGGAAATTCTTGTGATCAGATCTTGCATCATTTACCCTCACGTGCTTTGTTAATTCAAAAATTAAAAAAGGAGAAATTAAGTATAGTTTTCCCCCATCAGATTTTACAACATGTTCTCTTTGTAATAAGTTAAATGCTGATTCGTTTGGAACAGTAAAATAAAAAGCCATTGGTAAAGCAAAAAGATCTCCAGATAACAAAAAGATCCCGACCCAGAATTTGCTGCGGGTCGAGGAAGTGTTTATATTTTTTCCACAGGGTGCAGATTCGTCAATTTGGATCCCGGACAGACTGATTCGCCACAAAAGAAAAAGGGAACTTCTCTGCCGCCACCGCCGCGGGAAACAGCCGTGCACCAAAAGCTGCGGGCGGGGCCAGCCTGACTGACGGAACCCAGTGCACCGCACTCGCAGCCCCGTTACAGCGCCAGTGTCAGAGGGCGGGGTGAAGGCCGCTGCTCCCACCGGCAGAAGAGGCAAAAGAAACATCAAGATCCCGGCGGGACTAACAGCTGCTGCAGCGCAAACTCCAACCAGAAAATGACTCTATTTACTCTATTTTGGCTTGTCTATCCTCTCCTTATGTTCTTCTTTTCACCAATGATTCCAGAAAACTTAACGTACCTAATGTAGCGACTTGTCAACCATGGATGTTTTCATCTTGTTTAACTCCTCAAAGTAATGTCTGCTCTTTTGTGGTTTTAAAGATGTCCTGTAACTGTAACAACTTATTGATATGATAATTATGTTCTTGCTGTGTTACAATAACTGTTATTGTTACTATGGCAGCGGTCATTGACTCAACAAGTGTAAATGCCCAATATGTTAAAAAATCAAGTTTTAGGTGTTTTGGAACAGCTCAGATATTAGTTTAGACTTAGGGAAACTGCATAACCAGATTCAGACCTTGGAACACTCCCGATTAGATTTTACCACCTCAGGAGAAGCCAATGACTTTTTCCACACTTTCTCTAACTTCATTTCTGGAAAGACTATTCTGTCTACTCTTTATAATCTTGCTCCTCGTAATCATTCTTCCCTGTATTGTCTAGATTCTTCGGCAGAGCATTCGGAATCTCGCGACAGAACTGCACCTGATTTTAAACATAAATAATTAATTATTTAAAATAAAACAGGGTGAGATGCTGGGAGCCAGTGTGAGGAATCCCGCCCGTGACAAGGTCATGAGGAAGGAAGCTGACATACGCAAGGCGTGCTCAGACTTCAGGGATCCCTCTGGAAATTCCTAAGCACGTACCCCAACAAAAATCTGCCGGCTTTTGTGCTCTGCTTTTCCACTCTTCTGACATTTTCTGGAAAAAGTCAAATCAGGGCTTTAGTCTTCTGCATTTGAAAGAGTGTTTCAATCCAAAAACCCCTCCGATGGCTTTCTAGCCTGCCTGCAGGACTCGTACAGCTGCGCATGTGATTGTTTGAAGCCTCCTGAGGCAGGAGGCACAGGAAGCTTAAAACATCCTAGGAATGTAGGAGCTTCCGAGGAGTCAAAATCTTTAGAATAGGACTGATTAAAGGTTTCATTTTTTGGGTCAATGCTTGCTGCCAAATTTTCATATCCTTTATTTTTAGATATAGTTGGTATATAGAAAAACAAGTAGTAGACCTGGTATTAGCAACATTAGATCTTTGAGTTAAGTACCTTCTTTGTTATATCCCACTGCACCTTTGTTCTATAGAGATGTAACTTTAATGCTTTAAGGAGATGCAGATTAAAAAAAAAAAACACTTCAGGGGAAACAAAATTATCATTCATTAAGGAAGAGAGCCAAAAAGTGTTAACAAGCCTCTTGGCCAAAAGATAATGTAAATCACCTGAGACCTTTTGTATACAAAATGATATACGGAAAGAATCTGGGTTGCGAACGCTACATAATTTTGTGTTACCCAATGATCTCCGTGTTTTATCAAAAGTATAAAAGGCCTTCTGAACAATAAAGGATGGGGGCCAGTTTCTCGAACTAGTCTCTCGGCCTGGTTTCTTGGGACTCTGGCTCCCCCCATGTCTCTCTCTCTCTCTTCTTCTCTCCCCTTCCCTCTCTCTGCTCTTTACTTTAACTTCAGGCTGAATCTCCATCTGGGGCGCGGAGGCTCGCCAGGTCTACTTACTTGCCCCGGCTGTTAAGACCCGCACGAAAGGGAGCTTAAGGCGAGGCACCCTTAGATATTCAAGCGGGCGCCGGTGGCCCAACGTAGATGGTGCAAATTCCTTGTCTGGAATTTTATTGGCCTTCCACGTAAACCAAGCTATTCAGCCCTCTTCCTCCACTTAATCTTCTTACTACACTATAGTTTCTTAATCTAATCTTACATTAATAAACAAACAAGTCTTTCCAAGCCAACGCCGTCCACCCTTCAAATTACCTGGATCCACTGGGGCTGGACCCCGGCAGGCACCGACTCCACACAAGGTCTTAGGCCCTGGCATCGACGGGAGAGGAATCCCGAGAGGCCCCCGAGCAACTCGCATGGGGACTGGCCTTTCCTGAGGCCACCAGAGCGGGTCCCAGTGCTCCCCGTCGTAAGGCGAAAGCAAGTACCGCAACTCGAAAAAATCCAGGAGATTCTCCCATCCAGGAGAGATGAGGCCCATTTCCGCTAAGGCGTCTCGACTCTAAACACACCTAACCTCTGGAATTCCAAAGGATCCTTCACACCCTTGCTGCAACTCAAGAAGTTCCACAACATACCAGTCTCCACTCGAGAGGAAGCACGAGAGTCCCGGCCACATCCAGAGGAGCCCCTTTTCCGCCTCCAAGTTCGAGAGGAGGGATCCTTTTCTGCGTGGTCGGGAAAGAATTCCCGGCGTTCCCGTCGCATCTCAAGAGGAGGCGCTGTCCACAGGAAAGGCGAGAGGAACTCCAGGGTCGTGCCACCATTCCCAGAGTCCCCCAGATGTCTCAGTCCATTCCAGGGAAACCTGTTTTCCCTGCACTGCCTCGACTTTCAAGCCGAGGATCCACTCACACCATGGTGGCACGTGGGACAGCCCTGTGGGAAAGCCTCGTGGGAAAGCCTCGTGGGAAAGCGTCGAGGAAAAGCCACAGATCCCTTGATCCACGCAAAGGGAAGGGTGACAATGCTGCTACAGCTCGGGAGGAAAGCGCACGTGCATGCCCCCACTCGAGACGTGGACTGACTCCCCTGGGGAGACTCCAGAAGTACCCCAGGATCCATGTCAGCACTGGAGAGGAATCCTCAGGTTCCGGCACCGACTCCAAACAAGGTCTAAAGGCCCGGCATCGAAGGGAGAGGAATCCCGAGAGGCCCCCGAGCAACTCGCATGGGTACTGGCCTTTCCTGAGGCCACCAGAGCGGGTCCCTGAGGTCCCCGTCGTTAGTCGAGAGCACCAGCCGCAACTCGAGAAAATCCAGGAGGTTCTCCCTTCCAGGCGAGATTAGGCCCATTTCTGCTGAGGCGATTCGACGCTAATCACACCTAACCTCTTGAATTTCCAAAGGGTCCTTCACACCCTTGCTGCAACTCAAGAAGTTGCCCGACATACCCGTCTCCACTCGAGAGGAAGCACGACAGTCCCGCCCACATCCAGAGGAGCCCCGTTTCCGTCTCATAGTTCGAGAGGAGGGATCTTTCCCTGCGTGGTCGGGAAAGAATTCCCGGCGTTCCCGTCGCATCTCAAGAGGAGGCGCTCTCCACCGGAAAGGCAAGAGGAACTCCCGGGTCGTGCCACCATTCCCAGAGTCCACCAGATGTCTCAGTCCATTCCAGGGAAACCTGTTTTCCCTGCACTGCCTCGACTTTTAAGCCGAGGGTCGACTCACACGTCGGTGGCACGTGGGACAGCCCAGTGGGAAAGCCTCGTGGGAAAGTCTCGTGGGAAAGCCTCGAGGGAAAGCCACAGAACCCTTGATCCACGCGAAGGGAAGCGTGACACTGCTGCTACAGCTCGGGAGGAAAGCGGACTTGCATGCCCACACTCGAGACCAGGACTGACTCCCCTGGGGAGACTACAGAAGTACCCCAAGATCCATGTCAGCCCTGGAGAGGGATCCTCAGGTTCCGGCACCGACTCCACACAATTTCTTAGGCCCCGGCACCGACGGGAGAGGAATCCCGAGAGGTCGCGTGCAACTTGCATGGGGACTGGCCTTTCCTGAGGCCACCAGAGGGGGTCCCTGAGGTCCGCGTCATAACGGGAGAACACCTGCACCAACTAGAGAAAATGCAGGAGGTTCTGCCCTCCAGGCGAGATGAAGCCCATTTCCTCTGCGGCGTCCCCAGGCTAATCACACCTAACCTCTGGAACTTACAAAGGGGCCTTCACACCCTTGCTACAACTCAAGAAGTTCCCAGACATACCCGTCTCCACTCAAGAGGAAGCACGAGAGTCCCGCCCAATCAAGAGCAGCCCCGTTTCCGCCTCCTAGCTGGAGAAGAGGGATCCTTTTCCTGCGTCGTCGGGAAAGAATTCCCGGTGTTTCCGTCGCATCTCAAGAGGAGGCGCTCTCCACAGGAAAGCCGAGAGGATTTCCAGGGTCATGCCACCATTCCCAGAGTCCCGCAGATGTCTCAGTCCATTCCAGGGAAACCTGTTTTCCCTGCACTGCCTCGACTTTCAAGCCGAGGATTGAATCACACCACGGTGGCACGTGGGACAGCCCTTTGGGAAAGCCTCGTGGGAAAGCCTCGTGGGAAAGCCTCGAGGGAAAGCCACAGATCCCTTGATCCACGCGAAGGGAAGCGTGACACTGCTGCTACAGCTCGAGAGGAAAGCGCACGTGCAGGCGCCCACTCGAGACGAGGACTGACTCCCCTGGGGAGACTCCAGAAGTACCCCAAGATCCATGTCAGCACTGGAGAAGAATCCTCAGGTTCCGGCACCGACTCCACACAAGGCCTTAGGCCCCGGCATCGTCAGGAGAGGAATCCCGAGAGGCCGCCGAGCAACTCGCATGGGGATTGGCCTTTCCTGAGGCCACCAGAGCGGGTAACTGAGGTCCCCGTCGTAACGCGAGAACATCTGCACCAACTCAAGAAAATGCAGGAGGTTCTCCCTTCCAGGGGAGATGAGGCCAATTTCCTCTGAGGCGTCCCCAGGCTAATCAGACCTAACCTCTGGAACTTCCAAAGGGTCCTTCACACCCTTGCTGCAACTCAAGAAGTTCCCCGACATACCCGTCTCCACTCGAGAGGAAGCACGAGAGTCCAGCCACATCCAGAGGAGCCTCGTTTCCGCCTCATGGCTCGAGAGGAGGGATCCTTTCACTGCGTGGTCGGGAAAGAATTCCCGGCATTCCCCTCGCATCTCAAGAGGAGGCGCTCTCCACAGGAAAGGCGAGAGGAACTCCAGGGTCGTGCCACCATTCCCAGAGTCCCCCAGATGTCTCAGTCCATTCCAGGGAAACCTGTTTTCCCTGCACTGCCTCGACTTTCAAGCCGAGGATCGACTAACACAACGGTGACACGTGGGTCAGCCCTGTGGGAAAGCCTCGTGGGAAAGCCTCGTGGGAAAGCCTCGTGGGAAAACCTCGAGGGAAAGCCACAGATCCCTTGATCCACGCGATAGGAAGCGTGACACTGCTGCTACAGCTCGGGAGAAAAGCGCACGTGCATGCCCCCACTCGAGACGAGGACTGACTCCCCTGGGGAGACTCCAGAAGTAACCCAAGATCGATGTCAGCACTGGAGAGGAATCCTCAGGTTCAGGCACCGACTCCACACAAGGTCTTACGTCCCGGCATCGATGGGAGAGGCATCCCGAGAGGCCCCCGAGCAACGCGCTTGTGGACTGGCCTTTCCTGAGGCCACCAGAGCGGGTCCCTGAGATACCCGTCGTATGTCGAGAGCACCTGCAGCAACTCGAGAAAATCCAGGAGGTTCTCCCCTCCAGGCGAGGTGAGGCTCCTTTCTGCTGAGGCGTCTCGAGGCTAATCACACCTACCCTCTGGAACTTCCAAAGGGTCCTTCACACCCTTCCTGCAACTCAACAAGTTCCCGGATATACCCGTCTCCACTCGAGAGGAAGCACGAGCGTCCCGCCCACATCCAGAGGAGCCCCGTTACCGCCTCCTAGCTCGAGAGGTAGGATCCTTTCACTGCTTCATCGGGAAAGGATTCCCGCCATTCCCGCCGCATCTCAAGAGGAGGCGCTCTCAACAGGAAAAGCGAGAGAAACCCCAGTGTCGTGCCACAATTCCAAGGGACCCCCAGATGTCAGTCCATTCCAGAGGAACTTGCTTTCCCTGCACTGACTCTACTTTCACGCCGAGGATCCACTCACTACACCATGGAACGTGGTCAGCCCTGTGGGAAAGCCTCGTTGGAAAGCCTCGAGGGAAAGCCACAGATCCCTTGATCCACGCGACGGGAAGTGTGACACTGCTGCTACAGTTCCTGAGGAGAGCTCACGTGCATGCCCCCACATGAGATGAGCACAGACTCCCCAGGGGAAACTCCAGAAGTAAGCCAAGATCCATGTCAGCACTGAAGAGGAATCCTCCGGTTCCAGCCCCGACTCCACAAAAGGTCTTAGGCCCCGACATCGACCGGAGAGGAATCCCGAAAGGCGCCCTTGCAACTCCCATGGGCACTGGCCTTTCCTGAGGCCACCAGAGCGGGTCCCTGAGGTCCCTGTCGTAACTCGAGAGACCCTGCCCAACTCTGGAAAATCCAGGAGGTTCTCCCCTCCAGGCGAGATAAGGCCCATTTCCTCTGAGGCGTCTGGAGGCTCATCACACCTAAATTCTGGAAATTCAAAAGGGTCCTTGCTGCAACTCAAGAAGTTCCCCGACATACCCGTCGCCACTCGAGAGGAAGCACGAGGGTCCCGCCCACATCCAGAGGAGACGCCGTTTTGGTATCGAAGCTCGAGATGAGGGATCCTTTCCCTGCTTGGTCAGGAAATAATACCCGCCATTCCGCTCGCATTTCAAGGGGAAGCGCTCTCCACAGGAAAGGCGAGAGGAACTCCAGGGTCGAGCCACCATTCACAGAGTCACCCAGATGTCTCAGTCCATTCCAGAGGAAACTGTTTTCCCTGCACTGCCTCGAATTTCACGGCGAGGATCGACTCAAACCACGGTGGCACGTGGGATAGCCCTGTGGGAAAGCCTCGTGGGAAATCCTCTTGGGAAAGCCTCGAGGGAAAGCCACAGATCCATTGATCCACGCGAAGGGAAGCATGACACTGCTGCTACATCTCGGGAGGAAAGCGCACGTGCATGTCCCCACTCGAGAAAAGGACTGACTCCCCTGGGGAGACTCCAGAAGTATCCCAAGATCCATGTCAGCACTGGAGAGGAATCCTCAGGTTCTGGCACCATCTCCACACAAGGTCTTAGGCCCCGGCATCGACGGGAGAGGAATCCCGAGAGGCCCCCGAGCAACTCGAAAGGGGACTGGCCTTTCCTGAGGCCACCAGAGCGGGTCCCTGATGTCCCGGTCATAAGTTGTGAGCACCTGCCTCAACTGGAGAAAATCCAGGTGGTTCTTCCCTCCAGGCGAGATGAGGCCCATTTCTGCTAGCCATATCCAGGCTAATCACACCTAACCTGTGGAACTTCCAAAGGGTCCTTCACATCCTTGCTGCAACTCAAGAAGCTCCCCGACATACCCGTCTCCAGTGGAGAGGAAGCACGAGAGTCCCACTCACATCTAGAGGAGCCCCGTTTCCGCCTCCTAGATCGAGAGGAGGGATCCTTTCCTGCGTGGTCGGGAAAGAATTCCCGGCGTTCCTGTCGCATCTCAAGAGGAGGCGATCTCCACAGGAAAGGCGAGAGGAAATCCAGGTTAGTGCCACCATTCCCAGAGTCAGCCAGATGTCTCTGTCCATTCCAGGGAAACCTGTTTCCATGCATTGCCTCGACTTTCAAGCCGAGGATCGACTCTCACCACTGTGGCACGTGGGACAGCACTGTGGGAAAGGCCCGTGGGAAAGCCTCGTGGGAAAGGCTCGTGGGAAAGCCTCTAGGGAAAGGCACTGATCCCTTGATCCACGCGAAGGGAAGCGTATCACTGCTGCTAGAGGTCGGGAGGAAAGGGCACGTGCATGCCCCCACTCGAGACGAGTACTGACTCCACTGGGGAGACTCCAGAAGTACCCCAAGATCCATGTCAGCACTGGAGAGGATTCCTCAGGTCCCGGCACCGACTCCACACAACGACTTAGGCCCCGGCTTCGACGGGAGAGGAATCCCGAGAGGCCCCAGAGCAACTTGCATGGGGACTGGCCTTTCCTGAGGCCACCAGAGCGGATCACTGAGGTCCCCGTCGTAAGTCGAGAGCACCTGGCGAAACTCGAGAAAATCCAGGATATTCTCCCCTCCAGGTTAGATGAGGCCCATTTCCGCTGAGGCGTCTCGAAGCTAATCACACGTAACCTCTGGAACTTCCAAAGGGTCCTTCACACCCTTGCTGCAACTCAAGAAGTTCCCCGACATACCCGTCTCCACTCGAGAGGAAGCAAGAGAGTCCCGCCCACATCCAGAGGAGCCCCATTTCTCCCTCATAGCTCGAGACGAGGTATCCTTTCTCTGTGTGTCGGGAAAGAATTCCTGGGGTTCCCGTCGCATCTCCAGAGGAGGCGCTCTCCACAGGAAAGGCGAGAGGAGCTCCAGGGTCGTGCCACCATTCCCAGAGTCCCCCAGATATCTCAGTCCATTCCAGGGAAACCTGTTTTCCCGGCACTGCCTCGACTTTCAAGCCGAGGATTGACTCACACCATGGTGGCACGTGGGACAGCCTTGTGGAAAAGCCTCGTGGGAAAACCTAGTGGGAAATCCTCGAGGGAAAGCCACAGATCCCTTGATCCACGCCAAGGGAAGCGTGACACTGCTGCTACAGCTCGGGAGGAAAGCGCACGTGCATGCCACCACTGGAGACGAGGACTGACTTCCCTGGGGAGACTCCAGAAGTCCCTCAAGATCCTTGTCAGCACTGGAGAGGAATCCTGAGGTTCCCGCACCATCTCCACACAATGTCTTAGGCCCTGGCATCGACGGGAGAGGAATCCTGAGAGGCCCCCGAGCAATTCGCATGGGGACGGGTCTTTCCTGAGGTCACCAGAGCAGGTCCCTGAGGTCCCGGTCGTAAGATGTGAGCACCTGACTCAACTGGAGAAAATCCAGGAGATTCTCCCCTCCAGGCGAGATGAGGCCCATTTCCGCTGAGGTGTCTTGGGGCTAATCACACCTAACATCTAGAACTTCCAAAGCGTCCTTCACACCCTCGCTGCAACTCAAGAAGTTCCCCGACATACCCGTCTCCACTCGAGAGGAAGCACAGGAGTCCTGCCCACATCCAGATGAGCCCCGTTTCCGCCTCATAGCTCGAGAGGTGGGATGCTTTCGCTGCGTGGTCGGGAAAGAATTCCCGGCGTTCCCGTCGCATCTCAAGAGGAGGCGCTCTCCTCAGGGAAGGCGAGAGGAAATCCAGCGTCGTGCCACCATTCCCACAGACCCCCAGATGTCTCAGTCCATTCCAGGGAAAACTGTTTTCCCTGCACTGCCTCGACTTTCAAGCCAAGGATCGACTCTCACCACGGTGGCACGTGGGACAGCCCTGTGGGAAAGCCTCGTGGGAAAGCTATCGAGGGAAAGCCACTGCTCCCTTGATCCACATGAAGGGAAGCGTAACACTCCTGCAGGAGCTCGGGAGGAAAGCGCACGTGCCTGACCCCACTCGAGTCGAGGTCTGACTCCCCTAGGGAGACTCCAGAAGTTACCCCAAGATCCATGTCAGCACTGGAGAGGAATCCTCAGGTTCCGGCATCGACTCCATACAAGGTCTTAGGCCCCGGCATCGACGGGAGAGGAATCCCGAAAGGCCCCTTGCAACTCCCATGGGCACTGGCCTTTCCTGAGGCCACCAGAGCGGGTCCCTGAGGTCCCTGTCGTAACTCGAGAGACCCTGCCCAACTCTAGAAAATCCAGGAGGTTCTCCCCTCCAGGCGAGATGAGGCCCATTTCCTCGGAGGCGTCTGGAGGCTCATCACACCTAAACTCTGGAAATTCAAAAGGGTCCTTGCTGCAACTCAAGAAGTTCCCCGACATACCCGTCTCCACTCGAGAGGAAGCACGAGGATCCCGCCCACATCCAGAGGAGACGCCGTTTTGGTATCGAAGCTCGACATGAGGGATCCTTTCCCTGCTTGGTCAGGAAATAATACCCGCCATTCCGCTCGCATTTCAAGGGAAGCGCTCTCCACAGGAAAGGCGAGAGGAACTCCAGGGTCGTGCCACCGATTCACAGAGTCGCCCAGATGTCTCAGTCCATTCCAGAGGAAACTGTTTTTCCTGCACTGCCTCGAATTTCACGGCGAGGATCGACTCACACCACGGTGGCACGTGGGATAGCCCTGTCGGAAAGCCTCGTGCGAAATCCTCTTGGGAAAGCCTCGAGGGAAAGCCACAGATCCCTTGATCCACGCGAAGGGAAGCGTGACACTGCTGCTACATCTCGGGAGGAAAAGCGCACGTGCATGCCCCCACTCGAGACAAGGACTAACTCCCCTGGGGAGACTCCAGAAGTACCCCAAGATCCATGTCAGCACTGGAGAGGAATCCTCAGGGTTCTGCACCATCTCCACACAAGGTCTTAGGCCTCGGCATCGACGGGAGAGGACCAGTCCCCATGCGAATTGCTCGGGGCTCTCGGATTCCTCTCCGTCGAGCCGAGGCCTAAGACCTTGTGTGGAGATGGTGCCAGAACCTGAGGATTCCTCTCCAGTGCTGACATGGATCTTGGGGTACTTCTGGAGTCTCCCCAGGGGAGTTAGTCCTTGTCTCGAGTGGGGGCATGCACGTGCGCTTTCCTCCCGAGATGTAGCAGCAGTGTCACGCTTCCCTTCGCGTGGATCAAGGGATCTGTGGCTTTCCCTCGAGGCTTTCCCAAGAGGATTTCGCACGAGGCTTTCCGACAGGGCTATCCCACGTGCCACCGTGGTGTGAGTCGATCCTCGCCGTGAAATTCGAGGCAGTGCAGGAAAAACAGTTTCCTCTGGAATGGACTGTGACATCTGGGCGACTCTGTGAATCGTGGCACGACCCTGGAGTTCCTCTCGCCTTTCCTGTGGAGAGCGCTTCCCCTTGAAAAGTGAGCGGAATGGCGTGTATTATTTCCTGACCAAGCAGGGAAAGGATCCCTCATGTCGAGCTTCGATACCAAAACGGCGTCTCCTCTGGATGTGGGCGGGACCCTCGTGCTTCCTCTCGAGTGGAGACGGGTATGTCGGGGAACTTCTTGAGTTGCAGCAAGGACCCTTTTGGAATTTCCAGAGTTTAGGTGTGATGAGCCTCCGAGACGCCTCCGAGGAAATGGGCCTCATCTCGCCTGGAGGGGAGAACCTCCTGGATTTTCTAGAGTTGGGCAGGGTCTCTCGAGTTACGACAGGGACCTCAGGGACCCGCTCTGGTGGCCTCAGGAAAGGCCAGTGCCCATGGGAGTTGACAAGGGGCCTTTCGGGATTCCTCTCCCGTCGATGCCGGGGCCTAAGACCTTGTGTGGAGTCGATGCCGGAACCTGAGGATTCCTCTCCAGTGCTGACATGGATCTTGGGGTACTTCTGGAGTCTCCCTCAGGGGAGTCAGACCTCGACTCGAGTGGGGCAGGCACGTGCGCTTTCCTCCCGAGCTCCTGCAGGAGTGTTACGCTTCCCTTCACGTGGATCAAGGGAGCAGTGGCTTTCCCTCGATGCTTTCCCACGAGGCTTTCCCACAGGGCTGTCCCACGTGCCACCGTGGTGTAGAGTCGATCCTCGGCTTGAAAGTCGAGGCAGTGCAGGGAAAACAGTTTTCCCTGGAATGGACTGAGACATCTGGGGGACTCTGGGAATGGTGGCACGACGCTGGAGTTCCTCTCGCCTTTCCTGAGGAGAGCGCCTCCTCTTGAGATGCGACGGGAACGCCGGGAATTCTTTCCCGACCACGCAGCGAAAGCATCCCACCTCTCGAGCTATGAGGCGGAAACGGGGCTCATCTGGATGTGGGCAGGACTCCTGTGCTTCCTCTCGAGTGGAGACGGGTATGTCGGGGAACTTCTTGAGTTGCAGCGAGGGTGTGAAGGACGCTTTGGAAGTTCCAGATGTTAGGTGTGATTAGCCCCAAGACGCCTCAGCGGAAATGGGCCTCATCTCGCCTGGAGGGGAGAACCTCCTGGATTTTCTCCAGTTGAGTCAGGTGCTCACATCTTACGACCGGGACCTCAGGGACCTGCTCTGGTGACCTCAGGAAAGACCAGTCCCCATGCGAATTGCTCGGGGGACTCTCAGGATTCCTCTCCCGTCGATGCCAGGGCCTAAGACATTGTGTGGAGATGGTGCCGAAACGTCAGGATTCCTCTCCAGTGCTGACAAGGATCTTGAGGGACTTCTGGAGTCTCCCCAGGGAAGTCAGTCCTCGTCTCCAGTGGTGGCATGCACGTGCGCTTTCCTCCCGAGCTGTAGCAGCAGTGTCACGCTTCCCTTGGCGTGGATCAAGGGATCTGTGGCTTTCCCTCGAGGATTTCCCACGAGGTTTTCCCACGAGGCTTTCCCACAGGGCTGTCCCACGTGCCACCATGGTGTGAGTCAATCCTCGGCTTGAAAGTCGAGGCAGTGCAGGGAAAACAGGTTTCCCTGGAAATGGACTGAGATATCTGGGGGACTCTGGGAATGGTGGCATGACCCTGGAGTTCCTCTCGCCTTTACTGTGGAGAGCGCCTCCTCTGGAGATGCGACGGGAACCCCAGGAATTCTTTCCCGACACACAGGAAAGGATACCTCGTCTCGAGCTATGAGGGAGAAAAGGGGCTCCTCTGGATGTGGGCGGGACTCTCGTGCTTCCTCTCGAGTGGAGACGGGTATGTCGGGGAACTTCTTGAGTTGCAGCAAGGGTGTGAAGGACCCTTTGGAAGTTCCAGAGGTTAGGTGTGATTAGCTTCGAGATGCCTCAGCGGAAATGGGCCTCATCTCACCTGGAGGGGAGAATATCCTGGATTTTACCGAGTTTCGGCAGGTGCTCTCGACTTACGACGGGGACCTCAGTGATCCGCTCTGGTGGCCTCAGGAAAGGCCAGTCCCCATGCAAGTTGCTCGGGGGCCTCTCGGGATTCCTCTCCCGTCGAAGCCGGGGCCTAAGTCGTTGTGTGGAGTCGGTGCCGGAACCTGAGGATTCCTGTCCAGTGCTGACATGGGATCTTGGGGTACTTCTGGAGTCTCCCCAGGGAGTCAGTACTCGTCTCGAGTGGGGGCATGCACGTGCTCTTTCCTCCCGAGCTCTAGCAGCAGTGATACGCTTCCCTTCGCGTGGATCAAGGGATCAGTGCCTTTCCCTAGAGGCTTTCCCACGAGCCTTTCCCACGAGGCTTTCCCACAGGGCCTTTCCCACAGTGCTGTCCCACGTGCCACCGTGGTGAGAGTCGGATCCTCGGCTTGAAAGTCGAGGCATGCAGGGAAAACAGGTTTCCCTGGAATGGACAGAGACATCTGGCTGACTCTGGGAATGTGGCACGAACCTGGATTTCCTCTCGCCTTTCCTGTTGGAGAGCGCCTCCTCTTGAGATGCGACGGGAACGCCGGGAATTCTTTCCCGACCACGCAGGAAAGGATCCCTCCTCTCGATCTAGGAGGCGGAAACGGGGCTCCTCTAGATGTGAGTGGGACTCTCGTGCTTCCTCTCCACTGGAGACGGGTATGTCGGGGAGCTTCTTGAGTTGCAGCAAGGATGTGAAGGACCCTTTGGAAGTTCCACAGGTTAGGTGTGATTAGCCGGATATGGCTCAGCAGAAATGGGCCTCATCTCGCCTGGAGGGAAGAACCACCTGGATTTTCTCCAGTTGAGGCAGGTGCTCACAACTTACGACGGGACATCAGGGACCCGCTCTGGTGGCCTCAGGAAAGGCCAGTCCCCATGCGAGTTGCTCGGGGCCTCTCGGGATTCCTCTCCCGTCGATGCCGGGCTAAGACCTTGTGTGGAGATGGTGCCAGAACCTGAGGATTCCTCTCCAGTGCTGACATGGATCTTGGGATACTTCTGGAGTCTCCCCAGGGGGAGTCAGTCCTTGTCTCGAGTGGGGCATGCACGTGCGCTTTTCCTCCCGAGATGTAGCAGCAGTGTCATGCTTCCCTTCGCGTGGATCAAATGGATCTGTGGCTTTCCCTCGAGGCTTTCCCAAGAGGATTTCCCACGAGGCTTTCCCACAGGGCTATCCCACGTGCCACCGTGGTTTGAGTCGATCCTCGCCGTGAAATTCGAGGCAGTGCAGGGAAAACAGTTTCCTCTGGAATGGACTGAGACATCTGGGTGACTCTGTGAATGGTGGCTCGACCCTGGAGTTCCTCTCGCCTTTCCTGTGGAGAGCGCTTCCCCTTGAAATGCGAGCGGAATGGCGGGTATTATTTCCTGACCAAGCAGGGAAAGGATCCCTCATCTCGAGCTTCGATACCAAAACGGCGTCTCCTCTGGATGTGGGCGGGACCCTCGTGCTTCCTCTCGAGTGGACGACGGGTATGTCGGGGAACTTCTTGAGTTGCAGCAAGGACCCTTTTGAATTTCCAGAATTTAGGTGTGATGAGCCTCCAGACGCCTCAGAGGAAATGGGCCTTATCTCGCCTGGAGTGGGAGAACCTCCTGGATTTTCCTAGAGTTGGCAGGGTCTCTCGAGTTACGACAGGGACCTCAGGGACCCGCTCTGGTGGCCTCAGGAAAGGCCAGTGCCCATGGGAGTTGCAAGGGCGCCTTTCGGGATTCCTCTCCGGTCGATGTCGGGGCCTAAGACCTTTTGTGGAGTCGGGGCTGGAACCGGAGGATTCCTCTTCAGTGCTGACATGGATCTTGGCTTACTTCTGGAGTTTCCCCTGGGGAGTCTGTGCTCATCTCATGTGGGGGCATGCACGTGAGCTCTCCTCAGGAACTGTAGCAGCAGTGTCACACTTCCCGTCGCGTGGATCAAGGGATCTGTGGCTTTCCCTCGAGGCTTTCCAACGAGGCTTTCCCACAGGGCTGACCACGTTCCATGGTGTAGTGAGTGGATCCTCGGCGTGAAAGTAGAGTCAGTGCAGGGAAAGCAAGTTCCTCTGGAATGGACTGACATCTGGGGTCCCTTGGAATTGTGGCACGACACTGGGGTTTCTCTCGCTTTTCCTGTTGAGAGCGCCTCCTCTTGAGATGCGGCGGGAATGGCGGGAATCCTTTCCCGATGAAGCAGTGAAAGGATCCACCTCTCGAGCTAGGAGGCGTAACGGGGCTCCTCTGGATGTGGGCGGGACGCTCGTGCTTCCTCTCGAGTGGAGACGGGTATATCCGGGAACTTGTTGAGTTGCAGGAAGGGTGTGAAGGACCCTTTGGAAGTTCCAGAGGGTAGGTGTGATTAGCCTCGAGACGCCTCAGCAGAAAGGAGCCTCACTCGCCTGGAGGGGAGAACCTCCTGGATTTTCTCGAGTTGCTGCAGGTGCTCTCGACATACGACGGGTATCTCAGGGACCCGCTCTGGTGGCCTCAGGAAAGGCCAGTCCACAAAGCGCGTTGCTCGGGGGCCTCTCGGGATGCCTCTCCCATCGATGCCGGACGTAAGACCTTGTGTGGAGTCGGTGCCTGAACCTGAGGATTCCTCTCCAGTGCTGACATCGATCTTGGGTTACTTCTGGAGTCTCCCCAGGGGAGTCAGTCCTCGTCTCGAGTGGGGGCATGCACGTGCGCTTTTCTCCCGAGCTGTAGCAGCAGTGTCACGCTTCCTTCGCGTGGATCAAGGGATCTGTGGCTTTCCCTCGAGGTTTCCCACGAGGCTTTCCACGAGGCTTTCCCACGAGGCTTTCCCACAGGGCTGACCCACGTGTCACCGTTGTGTTAGTCGATCCTCGGCTTGAAAGTCGAGGCAGTGCAGGGAAAACAGGTTTCCCTGGAATGGACTGAGACATCTGGGGACTCTGGAATGGTGGCACGACCCTGGAGTTCCTCGCCTTTCCTGTGGAGAGCGCCTCCTCTTGAGATGCGAGGGAATGCGGAATTCTTTCCCGACCACGCAGTGAAAGGATCCCTCCTCTCGAGCCATGAGGCGGAAACGAGGCTCCTCTGGATGTGGCTGGACTCTCGTGCTTCCTCTCGAGTGGAGACGGGTATGTCGGGGAACTTCTTGAGTTGCAGCAAGGGTGTGAAGGACCCTTTGGAAGTTCCAGAGGTTAGGTCTGATTAGCCTGGGGACGCCTCAGAGGAAAATTGGCCTCATCTCCCCTGGAAGGGAGAACCTCCTGCATTTTCTTGAGTTGGTGGCAGATGTTCTCGCGTTACGACGGGGACCTCAGTTACCCGCTCTGGTGGCCTCAGGAAAGGCCAATCCCCATGCGAGTTGCTCGGCGGCCTCTCGGGATTCCTCTCCTGAGCGATGCCGGGGCTAAGGCCTTGTGTGGAGTCGGTG
>NW_017196454.1:0-8493 GCF_001704415.2 Capra hircus
CCTCCTAGCTCGAGAGGAGGGATCCTTTCCTTGCGTGGTCGGAAAGAATTCCAGCGTTCCCGTCGCATCTCAAGAGGAGGCGCTCTCCACAGGAAAGCGAGAAGAACTCCAGGTCGTACCAACATTCCCAGAGTCCCCCAGATGTCTCAGTCCATTCCAGGGAAACTGCCTCGACTTTCAAGCGGAGGATCGACTCACACCACGGTGGCACGTGGACAGCCCTGTGGGACAGCCCTGTGGGAAAGCCTCGTGGGAAAGTCTCGAGGGGGAAGCCACAGATCCCTTGATCCACGCGAAGGGAAGCGCGACACTGCAGCTACAGCTCGAAGGAAAGCGCACGTGCATGCCCCCACTCGAGACAAGGACTTACTCCCCTGGGGAGACTCCAGAGGTACCCCAAGATCCATGTCAGCACTGGAGAGGAATCCTCCGGTTCGGCACCGACTCCACACAAGGTCTTAGGCCCCGGCATCGAAGGGAGAGGAATCGGAGAGGCCCCGAGCAACTCACATGGGGACTGGCCTTTCCTGAGGCCACCAGAGCGGGTCCCTGAGGTCCCCGTCGTAAGTCGAGAGCGCCTGCTGCAATTCGAGGAAATCCAGGAGGTTCTCCCCTTCAGGAAAGATGAGGCCCATTTCCGCTGAGGCATCTTGAGGCTAATCACACCTAACCTCTGGAACTTCCAAAGGGTCCTTCACACCCTTGCTGCAACTCAAGAAGTTCCCCGACATACCCGTCTCCACTCGAGAGGAAGCACGAGAGTCCCGCCAACATCCAGAGGAGCCCGTTTCCGCTTCTAGCTCGAAAGGAGGGGTCCTTCCCCTGCGTGGTCGGGAAAGAATTCCCGGCGTTCCCATCGCATCTCAAGAGGAGGCGCTCTCCACAGGAAAGGCGAGAGGGACTCCAGGGTCGTGCCACCATTCCCAGAGTCCCCCAGATTTCTCAGTCCATTCCAGGGAAACCTGTTTTCCCTGCACTGCCTCGACTTTCAAGCGAGGATCGACTCACACCACGGTGGCACGTGGGACAGACCTGTGGGAAACCCTCATGGGAAAGCCTCATGGGAAAGCCTCGAGGGAAAGCCATAGATCGCTTGATCCATGAGAAGGGAAGCGTGACACTACTGCTACAGCTCGGGAGGAAAGCGCACGTGCCTACCCCCACTCGAGACGAGGACTGACTCCCCTGGGGAGACACCAGAAGCCCCCAAGATTCATGTCAGCACTGGAGAGGAATCCTCAGGTTCCGACATCGACTCCACACAAGGTCTTAGGCCCCGGCATTGACGGGAGAGGAAACCGAGAGGCCCCCGAGCAACTCGCATGGGGACTGGCCTTTCCTGAGGCCACCAGAGCGGGTCCCTGAGGTCCCCATCGTAAGTCGAGAGCACCTGCCGCCACTCGAGAAAAACCAGGAGGTTCTCCCCTCCATTCTAGATGAGGCTCATTTCCGATGAGGCGTCTCGAGGCTAATCACACCTAACTCTGGAACTTCCAAATGGTCCTTCACACCCTTGCTGCAACTCAGGAAGTTCCCTGACATACCCGTCTCCACTCGAGAGGAAGCACGATTGTCCCGCCCACATCCAGAGGAGCCCCGTTTCCGCCTCATAGCTCGAGAGGAGGGATCCTTTCCCTGCATGGTGGGGAAAGAATTTCCGGCGTTGCCGTCGCATCTCAAGAGGAGCCGCTCTCCACAGGAAAGGCGAGAGGAACTCCAGGGTAGTGCCACCATTCCCAGAGTCCCCCAGATGTCTCAGTCCATTCCAGGGAAAACTGTTTTCCCTGCACTGCCTCGACTTTCAAGCCGAAGATGCATTCACACCACGGTGGCACATGGGACAGCCCTGTGGGAAAGCCTCGTGGGAAAGCCTCGAAAGCCTCGAGGGAAAGGCACAGATCCCTTGATCCACGCGATGGGAAGCGTGACACTGCTGCTACAGCTTGGGAGGAAAGCGCATGTGCATGCCCCCACTCGAGACGAGGACTGACTCCCCTGGGGAGACTCCAGAAGTACCCCAAGATCCATGTCAGCACTGGAGAGGAGTCCTCAGGTTCCGGCACCGACTCCACACAAGGTCTTAGGCCCCGGCATCTACGGGAGAGGAATCCCGAGAGGCCCCCAAGCAACTCGCATGGGCACTGGCCTTTCCTGAGGCCACCAGAACGAGTCCCTGAGGTCCCCGTCGTAAGTCAAGAGCACCTGCCGAAACTCCAAAAAATCCAGGAGGTTCTGCCCTGCAGGCGAGATGAGGCCCATTTCCGCTGAGACGTCTCGAGGCTAATCACACCTTACCTCTGTAACTTTCAGGGGGTCCTTCACACCCTTGCTGCAACTCAAGAAATTCCCCGACATACCAGTCTCCACTCGAGAGGAAGCACGAGAGTCCCGCCCACATCCAGAGGAGCCCCGTTACCCCTCCTAGCTCGAGAGAGGGATCCTTTCCCTGCGTGGTCGGGAAAGAATTCCCAGCGTTCCCGTCACATCTCAAAAGGAGGCGCTCTCCACAGGAAACGCGAGAGGAACTCCAGGGTCGTGCCACCATTCCAGAGTCCCCCGATGTCTCAGTCCATTCCAGGGAAACCTGTATTCCCTGCACTGCCTCGAATTTAAAGCCGAGGATCGACTCACACCACGGTGGCACGTGGGACAATCTTGTGGGAAAGCCTCGTGGGAAAGCCTCGTGGGAAAGCCTGGTGGGAAAGCCTCGTGGTAAAGCCTCGTGGGAAAGCTCGAGGCAAAGCAAGATCTCTGATCCACGCGAAGGGAAGCGTGACACTGCTGCTACAGTTCGGAAGGAAAGCGCACGTGCATGCCGCCACTCGTGACGAGGACTGACTCCACTGTGGAGACTTCAGAGTACGCCAAGATCCATGTTAGCACTGGAGAGGAATCTCAGTTCCGGCACCGACACCACACAAGGTCTTAGTTCCCGGAATCGACGGGAGAGGTATCCTGAGAGGCGCCCAAGCAACTCGCGTGGGGACTGCCCTTTCCTGAGGCCACCAAACTGGTCCCTGAGGTCCTCGTTTAAGTCGAGAGCACCTGCACACCTCGAGAAAATTCAAGGAGGTTCTCCCCTCCAGGCGTGATGAGGCCCATTTCCGCTGAGGCGTATCGAGGCTAATCACACCTAACCTCTGGATCTTCCAAAGGGTCCTTCACACCCTTGCTGCAACTCAAGAACTTCCCCGACATACCCTCTCCACTCGAGAGAAGCACGAGAGTCCGCCACATCCAGAGGAGCCCCATTTTCGCCTCCTAGCTCGAGAGGAGGGATCCTTTCCCTGCGTGGTCGGGAAAGAATTCCTGGCGTTCCCATCGTATCTCAAGAGGATGCGCTCCCCAGAGGAAAGGTGAGAGGAACTCCAGGGTCGTGCCACCATTCCCAGAGTCGCCCAGATGTCTCTGTCCATTCCTGGGAAAACGGTTTTCCCTGCATTGCCTTGACTTTGAACCGAGGATCGACTCACACCACGGTGGCACGTGGGACAGACCCTTGGAAAGCCTCGTGGGAAAGCCTAGTGGGAAAGCCTCGAGGGAAAGCCACCGATCCTTGATCCAGGCGAAGGAAGCGTGACACCGCTGCTACAGCTCGGGTGGAAAGGGCACGTGCATGCCGCCACTCGAAACAGGGACTGACTGCCCTGGGGAGACTCCAGAAATACCCCAACATCCATGTCAGCACTGGGAGAGGAATCCTCAGGTTCCCGGCACCGACTCCACACATGGTCTTAGGCCCCGTCATCGACGGGAGAGGAATCCCGATAAGACCGCCGAGCACCTCGCATGGGGACTGGCCTTTCCTGAGGCCACCAGAGCGGGTCCCTGACGTCCCCTTCGGAAGTCGAGAGCACCTGCGGCAACTTCGAGAAAAACCCAGGAGGTGCTCCCTCCAGGCGAGATGAGGTTCATTTCCGCTAAGGCGTCTCAAGGCTAATCACACCTAACCTCTGGAATTTCCAAAGGGTCCTTCACACCCTTGCTGCAACTCAAAAAGTTCCCCGACAAACCCGTCTCCACTCGACAGGAAGCACGAGAGTCCCGCCCACATCCAGAGGAGCCCCGTTCCGCCTCCTAGCTCGAGAGGAGGGATCCTTTCCCTGCGTGGTCGGGAAAGAATTCCCAGCGTTCCCATCGCATCTCAAGAGGAGGCGCTCTCCACAGGAAAGCGAGAAGAACTCCAGGGTCGTACCAACATTCCCAGAGTCCCCCAGATGTCTCAGTCCATTCCAGGGAAACTGCCTCGACTTTCAAGCGGAGGATCGACTCACACCACGGTGCACGTGGGACAGCCCTGTGGGAAAGCCTCGTGGGAAAGCATCGAGGGAAAGCCACAGATCCCTTGATCCACGCCAAGGGAAGGTGACACTGCTGCTACAGCTCGGAAGGAAAGCGCACGTGCATGCCCCGACTCGAGACGAGGACTGACTCCCCTGGGGAGACTCCAGAGGTACCCCAAGATCCATGTCAGCACTGGGAGAGGGATACTCAGGTTCCGGCACCGACTCCACACAAGGTTTTAGGACCCGGCATCGACGGGAGAGGAATCCGAGAGGCCCCCGAGCAACTCCCAAATGGACTGGCCTTTCCTGAGGCACCAGAGCGGGTCCCTGAAGTCCTCGTCGTAAGTCGAGAGCACCTGCCGCAACTCGAGAAATCCAGGAGGTTCTCCCCTCCAGGCGAGATGAGGCCCATTTCGCACAGGCGTCTCGAGGCTAATCACACCAGCCTCGGGAAATTCCAAAGGGTCCTTCACACCCTTGCTGCAGCTCAAGAAGATCCCGACATACCCGTCTCCTCTCGAGAGGAGCACGAGAGTCCTGCCCACATCCAGAGGAGCCCCGATTCCGTCTCAAAACTCGAGAGCAGGGATCCTTTCCCTGCGTGTGGGCGAAAGAATTCCCGGCGTTCCGTCACATCTGAAGTGGAGGCACTCTCACAGGAAAGCGAGAGGAACTCCAGGGTCGTGCCACCATTCCCAGATTCCCCAGATGTCTCAGTCCAGTTCCAGGGAAAACTGTTTTTCTTGCACTGCCTCGACTTTCAAGCCGAGATCGACTCACACCACGGTGGCACGTGGGACAGTCCTGTGTGGGAAAGCCTCGTGGGAAGCGCCCTCGAGGGAAAGCCACAGATCCCTTGATCTACTCGACGGGAAGCGTGACACTGCTGCTACAGCTCGGGAGGGGTATCGAACTGCATGCTCCGACACGAGACGAGGACTGGCTCCCCTGGGGAGACTCCTGAAGTACCCCACAAGGATCCATGTCAGCACTGCAGATGAATCCTCAGATTTCGGCACCGACTCCACACAAGGTCTTAGCCCCGACATCGAAGGTAGAGGAATAAACGAGAAGCCCACAAGCATGCTCGGCATGGGGACCGGGCCTTTGCTGAGGCCACCAGAAGCGGTCCCTGAGGTTCCTGTCGTAAGTCGAGGAGACTGCCCCAACTCGAAAAAATCCAGGAGGTTCTCCCTCCAGGTGAGATGAGGCCCATTTCCACTGAGGCGTCTCGAGGTTAATCACACCTAAACCTCTGGAACTTCCAAAGGGTCCTTCACACCCTTGCTTGCAGACTCAAGAAGTTCACCGACATAACCGTCTCCACTGGAGAGGAAGCACGAGAGTCCCGCCCACATCCAGAGGAGCACCGTTTACGACTCTTAGCTCGAGAGGATGGATCCTTTCCCTGCGTGGTTGGGAAAGAATTGCCTGCATTCCCGTCGCATCTCATGAGGAGGCCGGTCACTCAGGAAAGGCGAGAGGAACTCAAGAGTCGTGCCACCATTCCCAGAGTCCCCAGATGTCTCAGTCCAATTCCAGGGAATACTGTTTTCCCTGCACTGCCTCGATTTCATGCGAGGATCGACTCACACCACGGTGGCACGTGGGACAGCCCTGTGGGAAAGCCTCCTGGGAAAGCCTCATGTGATAGCCTCAAGGGAAAGACACTGATCCCTTGATCCACTCGACGGGAAGCGTGACACTGCTGTTACAGCTGGGGAGGGAATCGAACTGCATGCCGCCACTCGAGACGAGGACTGACTCCCCTGGGGAGACACCAGAAGTACCCCAAGATCCATGTCAGCAGTGGAGAGGAATCCTCAGGTTGCGTCACCGACTCCACTCAAAGTCTTAGGCCCCGGCATCGACGGTAGAGGAATTCCGAGCGGCCCCCAAACATCTCGAATGGGGACTGCCTTTACTCAGGCCACCAGAGCGGGTCCCTGAGGTCCCCGTCGTAAGTCGACAGCACCTGCCGCCCCTCGAGAAAATCCAGGAGGTTCTCCCCTCCAGGCGAGATGAGGCCCTTTTCTGCTGAGGCGTCTCGAGGTTAATCACACCTAACCTCTGGAACTTCCAAAGGGTCCTTCACACCCTTGCTGCAACTCAAGAAGTTCCCCGACATAACCGTCTCCACTGGAGAGGAAGCACGACAGTCCCGCCCACATCCAGAGGAGCCCCGTTTCTGCCTCATAGCTCGAGAGGATGCATCCTTTCCCTGCGTGGTCCGGAAAGAATTCCCGGAGTTCCCGTCCCATCTAAAGAGGAGGCGCTCTCCACAGGAAAGGCGAGAGGAACTCCAGGGTCGTGCCACCATTCCCAGAGTTCCCCAGATGTCTAAGTCCATTCAAGGGAAACCTGTTTTCCCTGCACTGTCTCGACTTTCAGCAGAGGATCAACTCACACCACGGTGGCACGTGGGACAGCCCTGTGGAAAGCCTCGTGGGAAAGCCTCGAGGGAAAGCCTCAAGGAAAAGACACAGATCCCTTGATCCACTCGCCGGGAAGCGTGACAATGCTGCTACACCTCGGGAGGAAAGCGCACGAGCATGCCCCCACTCGAGACGAGGACTGACTCCCCTGGGAGACTTCAGAAGTACCCCAAGATCCATGTCAGCACTGCAGAGGAATGCTCAAGTTCCGGCACCGACTCCACACAAGGTCTAGGCCCTGGCATCGATGGGAGAGGAATCCCCAGAGGCCCCGAGCAACTCGCATAGGGACTGGCCTTTCCTGAGGCCACCAGAGCGGGTCCCTGAGGTCCCCGTCGAAAGTCGAGAGCACCTGCCGCAACTCGAGAAAATCCAGGCGGTTCTCCCCTCCTGGCAACATGAGGACCATTTCCACTGAGGCGTCTCGAGGCTAATCACACCTAACCTCTGGAACTTCCAAAGGGTCCTTTACACCCTTGCTGCAAATCCAGAATTTCCCCGACATAGCCGTCTCCACTCGAGAGGAAGCACGAGAGTCCCGCCCACATACAGAGGAGCACCGTTTTCCGCCTCCTAGCTCGAGAGAAGGGATCCTTTCCCTGAGTGGTCGGGAAAGAATTCCCGCGTTCCCGTCGCATCTCAAGAGGAGGCGCTCTCCACAGGAAAGTCGAGAGGAAGTCCAGGGTCCTGCACATTCCCAGATTCGCCAGATGTCTCAGTCCATTCCAGGGAAACCTGTTTTCCTTGCACTGCGTTGACTTTCAAGCCATCGATCGACTCACACCACGGTGGCACGTGGATAGCCCTGTGGGAAAGCCTCGTGGAAAGCCACAGATCCCTTGATCCAGGCGAAGGGAAGCATGACACTGCTGCCACAGCTCCGAGGTAAGTGCACGTGCATGCGCCACTCAAACGAGGACTGACTCCCCTGGGGAGACTCCAGAAATACCCCAAGATCCATGTCAGCACTGCAGAAGAATCCTCAGGTTCCGGCACCGACTCCACACAAGGTCTTAGGCCCCGGCTCGATGGTAGAGGAATCCCGAGAGGCCCGAGCAAACTCGCATGTGGACTGGCCCTTTCCTGAGGCCACCAGAGCGGGTCCCTGAGGTCCCCGTCGTAAGTCGAGAGCACCTGCCGCAACTCGAGAAAATCCAGGAGTTCTCCCCTCCAGGCGAGATGAAGCCCATTTCCGCTGAAGCGTCTGGAGGCTAATCACACCTAACCTCTGGAACTTCCAAAGGGTCCTTCACACCCTTGCTGCCACTCAAGAAGTTCCCTGACATACCCGTCTCCTCTCGATAGGAAGCACGAGGTCCCGCCCACATCCAGAGGAGCCCCTTTCCGCCTCGTAGCTCGAGATGTGGGATCCTTTCCCTGCTTCGTCGGGAAAGAATTCCCGGCGTTCCCGTCGCATCTCAAGTGGAGGCGCTCTCACAGGAAATGCGAGAGGAACTCCAGAGTCGTGCCACCATTCCAAGAGTCCCCTAGATGTCTCAGTCCATTCCAGAGGAACCTGTTTTCCCCTGCACTGCCTCGACTTTCACGCCGAGGTTCGACTCACACCTCGGCGGCATGTGGGACAGCCCCTCTGGGATAGCCTCGTGGTAAAGCCTGGAGGAAAAGCCCACAGATCACTTGATCCACGCGACCGGAAGCGTGACACTGCTGCTACAGCTCGGGAGGAAAGCGCACGTGCATGCCCCATTCGAGACGAAGACTGACTTCCCTGGGGGGCTCCAGAGCTACCCAAGATCCATGTCAGCACTGTA
>NW_017196455.1:0-8493 GCF_001704415.2 Capra hircus
CATACCCGTTTCCACTCGAAAGGAAGCACGAGAGTCCCGCCCACAAACCAGAAGAGCCCGTTTCAGCCTCATAGCTCGAGAGAGGGATCCTTTCCCTTCGTGGTCGGCGAAAGAATTTCCGGCGTTCCCGTCCCATCTCAAGAAAGAGGCGCTCTCCACAGGAAAGGAGAGAGGAACTCAGGGTCGTGCCACCATTCCCGAGCCCCAGATGTCTCAGTCGATTCCAGGGAAACCTGTTTCCCGCAATGCCTCGACTTTCAAGCCGAGGATCGACTCAGAACTCAGTGGCACGTGGGAGCCCTGTGAAAAGCCTAGTGGGAAAGCCTCGTGGGAAAGCCTACTGAGAAAGCCACAGATCCCTGGATCCACGCAAAGGGAAGCGTGACACTGCTGCTAAAGCTCGGGAAGAAAGCGCACGTGCACGCCACACTCGCGACGAGGACTGACTCCCCTGGGAGACTCCAGAAGTACCCCAAGATCCATGTCAGAACTGGAGAGGAATCCTCAGGTTCCAGCACCGACTCCACACAATCTCAGGCCCGGCATAGACGGGAGAGGAATCCCTAGAGGCCCACGAGCAACTCGCATGGGGGGCCTTTCCTGAGGCACTAGAGCGTGTCCCTGAGGTCCCCGTCGGAAGCCGAGAGCACCTGGGGCAACTCGAGAAAATCCAGGAGGTTCTCCCCTCCAGGCGAGATGAGGCCCATTTCCGCTGAGGAGTCTCGAGGCTTATCACACCTAAAAACTCTGGAACTTCAAAGGGTCCTTCACACCTTTGCTGCAACTCAAGAAGTTCCCCGACATACCCGTCTCCACTCGAGAGGAAGCACGAGAGTGCCGCCCACATCCAGGAGCCCCTTTTCCGCTTCCTAGCTCGAGAGGAGGGATCCTTTCCCTGCGTGGTCGGAAAGAATTCCCGCGTTCCCGTCGCATCTCAAGAGGAGGCCTCTCCACAGGAAAGGCGAGAGGAACTCCAGGGTCGTGCCACCATTCCCAGAGTCCCCCAGATGTCTCAGTCCATTCCAGGGAAACCTGTTTCCCTGGACTGCCTCGACTTTCAAGCGAGGATCGACTCACACCACGGTGGCACGTGGGACAGCCCTGGAAAAGGGGAAAGCCTCGTGGGAAAGCCTTGAGGAATCCCTTGTTCATCGCGAAGGGAAGCGTGACACTGCTGCTACAGCTCGGGAGGAAAGCGCACGTGCATGCCCCCACTCGAGACGAGGACTGACTCCCCTGGGAGACTCCAGAAGTACCCCAAGATCCATGTCAGCACTGGAGAGGAATCCTCAGGTCTGGCACCGAATCCACAAAAGGTCTTAGGCCCCGCATCGACGGGAGAGGAATACCGAGAGGCCCCGAGCAACTCCATGGGGACTGGCCTTTCCTGAGGCCACCAGAGCGGGTCCCTGAGGTCCCCGTCGTAAGTGAGAGCACCTGCCGCAACTCGAGAAAATCCAGGAGGTTCTCCCCTCCAGGCGAGATGAGGCCCATTTCCGCTGAGGAGTCTCGAATCTTATCACACCTAAGCTCTGGAACTTCCAAAGGGTCCTTCACACACTTGCTGCAACTCAAGAAGTTCCCCGACATACCGTCTCCACTCGAGAGGAAGCACGAGAGTCCGCCCACACCAGAGGAGCCCCGTTTCCGCCTCCTAGCTCGAGAGGAGGGGATCCTTTCCCTGCGTGGTCGGGAAAGAATTCCCGGCGTTTCCGTCACATCTCAAGGGGAGGTGCTCTCCACAGGAAAGGCGAGAGGAACTCCAGGGTGGTGCCACCATTCCCAGAGTCCCCCAGATGTCTCAGTCCATTCCAGGGAAACCTGTTTTCCCTGCACTGCCTCGACTTTCAATCCGAGGAACGACTCACACCACGGTGGCAAGTGGGACAGCCCTGTGGGAAATCCTCATGAAAAAGCTCGTGGGAAAGCCTCCAGATAAAGCCAGAGATCCCTGATCCTCGCGAAGGGAAGCGTGACACTGCTGCTACAGCTCTGGAGGAAAGTGCACATGCATGCCCCCACTCGAGATGAGGACTGACTCACCTGGGAGACTCCAGAAGTACCCCAAGAACCATGTAAGCACTGGAGAAGAATTCTCAGGTTCCAGCACCACTCCACACAAGGTCTTAGCGCCGGCATTGACGGAGAGGAATTCCGAGATGCCCCCCAAACAACTCGCATGGGGACTGGCCTTTCCTGAGGCCACCAGAGCGGGTCCCTGAGGTCCCCATCGTAAGTCGAGAGCACCTGCCGCAACTCGAGAAAATCCAGGAGGTTCTCCCCTCCAGGCGAGATGAGGCCCATTTCCGCTGAGGCGCCTCGAGGCTAATCACACCTAAACTCTGGAACTTCCAAAGGTCCTTCACACCCTTGCTGCAACTCAAGAAGTTCCCCGACATACCCGTCTCCACTCGAGAGGAAGCACGAGAGTCCCGCCCACATCCAGAGGAGCCCGTTTCCGCCTCCTAGCTCGAGAGGAGGGATCCTTTCCCTGCGTGGTCGGGAAAGAAATCCGGCGTTCCCGTGCATCTCAAGAGGAGGCGCTCTCCACAGGAAAGGCGAGAGGAACTCCAGGTCGTGCCACCATTCCAGAGTCCCCCAGATGTCTCAGTCCATTCCAGGGAAAACTGTTTTCCCTGCACTGCCTCGACTTTCAAGCCGAGGATCGACTCACACCACGGTGGCACGTGGGACAGCCCTGTGGGAAAGCCTCGTGGGAAAGCCCGAGGGAAAAGCCCTGATCCCTTGATCCTCGCGAAGGAAGCGACACTGCTGCTACAGCTCGGAAGAAAGCGCACGTGCATGCCCCCACTCGAGACGAGGACTGACTCCCTGGGGAGACTCCAGAAGTACCCCAAGATCCATGTCAGCACTGGAGAGGAATCCTCAGGTTCGGCACCCACTCCACACAAGTCTTAGGCCCCGGCATCGACGGAGAGGAATCCCGAGAGGCCCCCGAGCAACTCGCATGGGGACTGGCCTTTCCTGAGGCCACCAGAGCGGGTCCCTGAGGTACCCGTCGTAAGTCGAGAGCACCTGCCGCAACTCGAGAAAATCCAGGAGGTTCTCCCCTCCAGGCGAGATGAGGGCCCATTTCCGCTGAGGTGTCTAGAGTCTTATCACACCTAACCTCTGGAACTACCAAAGGGTCCTTCACACCCTTGCTGCAATTCAAAAAGATCCCCGACATACCCGTCTCCACTCGAGAGGAAGCACGAGAGTCCCGCCCACACCCAGAGGAGCCCCGTTTCCGCCTCCTAGCTCGAGAGGAGGGATCCTTTCCCTGCGTGATCGGAAAGAATTCCCGCGTTTTCGTCACATCTCAAGGGGAGGTGCTCTCCACAGGAAAGGCGAGAGGAACTCCAGGGTGGTGCCACCATTCCCAGAGTCCCCCAGATTTCTCAGTCCATTCCAGGGAAACCTGTTTTCCCTGCACTGCCTCGACTTTCAAATCCGAGGAACGACTCACACCACGGTGGCACGTGGGACAGCCCTGTGGGAATTCCTCATGAAAAAGCATCGTGGGAAAGCCTCCAGATAAAGCCACAGATCCCTGGATCCTCGCGAAGGAAGCGTGACACTGCTGCTACAGCTCTGGAGGAAAGTGCACATACATGCCCCCCCAATAGAGATGAGGACTGACTCACCTGGGAGACTCCAGAAGTACCCCAAGAACCATGTAAGCACTGGAGAGTTATTCTCAGGTTCCGGCACCGACTCCACACAAGGTATAAGGCGCCAGCATCGACGGGAGAGGAATTCCGAGATGCCCCCAAACAACTCGCATGGGGACTGGCCTTTCCAGAGGAAACCAGAGCGGGTCCCTGAGGTCCCCATCGTAAGTCGAGAGCACCTGCCGCAACTCGAAAAAATCCAGGAGGTTCCCCCTCCAGGCGAGATGAGGCCCATTTCCGCTGAGGCGTCTCGAGGCTAATCACACCTAACCTCTGAAACTTCCAAAGGGTCCTTCACACCCTTGCTGCAACTCAAGAAGTTCCCGACATACCCGTCTCCACTCGAGAGGAAGCATGAGAGTCCCGCCCACATCCAGAGGAGCCCGTTTCCGCTTCTAGCTCGAAATGAGGGGTCCTTTCCCTGCGTGGTCGGGAAAGATTTCCCGGCGTTCCCGTCGCATCTCAAGAGGAGGCGCTCTCCACAGGAAAGGCGAGAGGGACTCCAGGTCGTGCCACCATTCCCAGAGTCCCCCAGATTTCTCAGTCCATTCCAGGGAAACCTGTTTTCCCTGCACTGCCTCGACTTTCAAGCCGACGATCGACCTACACCACGGTGGCACGAGGGACAGCCCTGTTGGAAAGCCTCGAGGTAAAGCCTCGTGGGAAAGCCTCGAGGGAAAGCCACAGATCCCTTGATCCACGCAAAGGGAAGCGTGACACTGCGGCTACAGCTCGGGAGGAAAGCCCACGTGCATGCCCCCCACTCGAGACGAGGACTGACCCCTGGGGAGACTCCAGAAGTCCCCAAGACCCATGTCAGCACTGCAGAGGAATTCTCAGGTTCCGGCACCGACTCCACACAAGGTCTTAGGTCCCGGCATCAAGGGGAGAGGAATCCCGAGAGGCACCCGAGCAACTCGCATGGGGACTGGCCTTTCCTGAGGCCACCAGAGCGGGTCCCTGAGGTCCCCAGTCGTAAGTCGAGACCACCTGCCGCAACTCGAGAAAATCCAGGAGGTTCTCCCCTCCAGGCGAGATGAGGCCAATTTTCGCTGAGGGGGCTCGAGGCTTAATCACATCTAACCTCTGGAACTTCGAAAGGGTCCTTCACAACCCTTGCTGCAACTCAAGAAGTTCCCCGACATACCCGTCTCCACTGGAGAGGAAGAACGAGAGTCCCGCTCACATACAAAGGAGCGCCGATTCCGCCCCTCTAGCTCGACAGGAGGGATCCTTTCCCTGCGTGGTCGGGAATGAATTCCCTGTGTTCCCCTTGCATCCCAAGTGGAGGCGCTCTCCACAGGAGAGGCGAGAGGAACTCCAGGGTCGTGCCACCATTCCCAGAGTCCCCCAGATGTCTCAGTCCATTCCAGGGACACCTGTTTTCCCTGGCTCTGCCTCAACTTTCAAGCCGAGGATCGACTCACAACACGGTGGCACCTGGGACAGCCCTGTGGGAAAGCCACGTGGGAAAGTCGCATGGGAAAGCCTCGAGGGAAAGCCACAGATCCCTTGATCCACGCGAAGGGAAGCGTGACACTGCTGTTACAGCTCGGGAGGAAAGCGCACGTGCATGCCCCCACTCGAGCCGAGGACTGACTCCCCTGGGGAGACTCCAGTAGTACCCCAAGATCCATGTCAGCACTGCAGAGGAATTCTCAGGTTCCGGCACCGACTCCACACAAGGTCTTAGGCCCCGGCATCGGACGGGAGAGGAATCCCGAGAGGCCCCGCGAGCAACTCGCATGGGCACTGGCCTTTTCCTGAGGCCACCAGAACGGGTCCCTGAGGTCCCCGTCGTAAGTCGAGACCACCTGCCACAACTCGTGAAAATCCAGGAGGTTCTCCCCTCCAGGGGAGATGAGGACCATTTCCGCTGAGGCGTCTCGAGGCTAATCACACCTAACCTCTGGAACTTCCAAAGGGTCCTTCACACCCTTTCTGCAACTCAAGAAGTTCCCCGACATACCCGTCTCCACTCGAAGAGGAAGCACGAGAGTACCGCCCACATCCAGAGGAGCCCCGTTTCCGCCTGATAGCTCGAGAGGGTGGAATCCTTTCCCTGCGTGATCGGCAAAGAATTCCAAGCGTTCCATCGCATCTCAAAGAGGAGGCGCTCTCCACAGGAAAGGCGAGAGGAACTCCAGGGTCGTGCCACCATTCCCAGAGTCCCCCAGATGTCTCAGTCCATTCCAGGGAAACCTGTTTTCCCTGCAACTGCCCCCGACTTTCAAGCCGACGATCGAACTTACACCACGGTGGCACACGTGGGACAGCCCTGTGGGAAAGCCTCGATGGGAAAGCCTCGATGGGAAAGCCGAACACAGATCCCTTGATCCACGCGAAGGGAAGCGTGACACTGCTGCTACAGCTCGGGAGGAAAGCGCACGTGCATGCCCCCATTCAAGACGAGGACTGACTCCCCTGGGGAGACTCAAGAAGTACCCCACGATCCATGTCAGCACTGGAGAGGAGTCCTCCAGGTTCCGGGCACCGACTCCACACAAGGTCTTAGGCCCCGGCATCGACGGGAGAGGAATCCGAGAGGCCCCGAGCAACTCGCATGGGACTGGCCTTTCCTGAGGCCACCAGAGCGGGTCCCTGAGGTCCCCGTCGTAAGTCGAGAGCACCTGCCGCAACTCGAGAAAATCCAGGAGGTTCTCCCCTCCAGGAGATGAGGCCCATTTCCGCTGAGGCGTCTCGAGGCTAATCACACCTAACCTCTGGAACTTCCAAAGGGTCCTTCACACCCTTGCTGCAGCTCAAGAAGTTCCCCGACATACCCGTCTCCTCTCGAGAGGAAGCACGAGAGTCCTGCCCACATCCAGAGGAGCCCCGATTTCGCCTCAAAGCTCAAGAGCAGGGATCCTTTCCCTGCGTGTGCGGGAAAGAATTCCCGGCGTTCCCGTCACATCTGAAGTGGAGGCACTCTCCACAGGAAAGGCGAGAGGAACTCCAGGGTCGTGCCACCATTCCCAGATTCCCCCAGATGTCTCAGTCCATTCCAGGGAAAACTGTTTTTCTTGCACTGCCTCGACTTTCAAGCCGAGGATCGACTCACACCACGGTGGCACGTGGGACAGTCCTGTGGGAAAGCCTCGTGGGAAAGCCTCGAGGGAAAGCCACAGATCCCTTGATCTACTCGACGGGAAGCGTGACACTGCTGCTACAGCTCGGGAGGGTATCGAACTGCATGCCCCACACTCGAGACGGACTGACTCCCCTGGGGAGACTCCTGAAGTACCCCAAGATCCATGTCAGCACTGCAGATGAATCCTCAGATTTCGGCACCAACTCCACACAAGGTCTTAGGCCCCGACATCGAAGGTAGAGGAATAACGAGAAGCCCCCAAGCATCTCGCATGGGGACCGGCCTTTGCTGAGGCCACCAGAACGGGTCCCTGAGGTCCCTTTCGTAAGTCGAGAGCACCTGCCCCAACTCGAAAAAATCCAGGAGGTTCTCCCCTCCAGGCGAGATGAGGCCCATTTCCACTGAGGCGTCTCGAGGTTAATCACACCTAACCTCTGGAACTTCCAAAGGGTCCTTCACACCCTTGCTGCAACTCAAGAAGTTCCCCGACATAACCGTCTCCACTGGAGAGGAAGCACGAGAGTCCCGCCCACATCCAGAGGAGCACCGTTTATGCCTCTTAGCTCGAGAGGATGGATCCTTTCCCTGCGTGGTTGGGAAAGAATTGCCTGCATTCCCGTCGCATCTCATGAGGAGGCGGTCTCCTCAGGAAAGGCGAGAGGAACTCAAGACTCGTGCCACCATTCCCAGAGTCCCCCAGATGTCTCAGTCCATTCCAGGGAATACTGTTTTCCCTGCACTGCCTCGATTTCATGCCGAGGATCGACTCACACCACGGTGGCACGTGGGACAGCCCTGTGGGAAAGCCTCCTGGGAAAGCCTCATGTGATAGCCTCAAGGGAAAGACACTGATCCCTTGATCCACTCGACGGGAAGCGTGACACTGCTGTTACAGCTGGGGAGGGAATCGAACTGCATGCCGCCACTCGAGACGAGGACTGACTCCCCTGGGGAGACACTAGAAGTACCCCAAGATCCATGTCAGCAGTGGAGAGGAATCCTCAGGTTGCGTCACCGACTCCACTCAAAGTCTTAGGCCCGGCATCGACGGTAGAGGAATTCCGAGCGGCCCCCAAACATCTCGAATGGGACTGGCCTTTACTCAGGCCACCAGAGCGGGTCCCTGAGGTCCCCGTCGTAAGTCGACAGCACCTGCCGCACCTCGAGAAAATCCAGGAGGTTCTCCCCTCCAGGCGAGATGAGGCCCTTTTCTGCTGAGGCGTCTCGAGGTTAATCACACCTAACCTCTGGAACTTCCAAAGGGTCCTTCACACCCTTGCTGCAACTCAAGAAGTTCCCCGACATAACCGTCTCCACTGGAGAGGAAGCACGACAGTCCCGCCCACATCCAGAGGAGCCCCGTTTCTGCCTCATAGCTCGAGAGGATGCATCCTTTCCCTGCGTGGTCCGGAAAGAATTCCCGGAGTTCCCGTCCCATCTAAAGAGGAGGCGCTCTCCACAGGAAAGGCGAGAGGAACTCCAGGTCGTGCCACCATTCCCAGAGTTCCCCAGATGTCTAAGTCCATTCAAGGGAAACCTGTTTTCCCTGCACTGTCTCGACCTTTCAGCAGAGGATCAACCACACCCACGGTGGCACGTGGGACAGCCCTGTGGGAAAGCCGGCGGAAAGCCTCGAGGTGCGCTTTCCTTCAGCGAGGTAGAAAATAGCAAGGCACTTGTCCCACGCTTCCCGGCGAGTGAAGTCAAGGGATCATGTGGCTTTTACTT
>NW_017196456.1:0-8492 GCF_001704415.2 Capra hircus
CAACAGTGGCACGTGAGACAGCCCTGTGTGAAAGCCTCGTGGGAAAGCCTCGTCGAAAGCCTCGAGGGAGAGCCACAGATCCCTTGATCCACGCGAAGGGAAGCGCGACACTGCTGCTACAGCTCGGAGGAAAGCGCACGTGCATGCCGCCACTCGAGACGAGGACTGACTCCCCTGGGGAGACTCCAGAACTACCCCAAGATCCATGTCAGCACTGGAGAGGAATCCTTAGGTTCCGGCACTGAATCCACACAAGGTCTTAGGCCCCAGCATCAACGGGAGAGGAATCCCGAGAGGCACCTGAGCACTCACATGGGGACTGGCCTTTCCTGAGGCCACCAGAGCGGGTCCCTGGGTCCCCGTCGTAAGTCGAGAGCACCTGCGGCAACTCGAGAAATCCAGGAGGTTCTCCCCTCCAGGCGAGATGAGGCCCATTTCTGCTGTGGCGTCTCGAGGCGAATCACATCTAAACTCTGGAACTTCCGAAGGGTCCTTCACACCCTTGCTGCAACTCAAGAAGTTCCCCCACTTACCCGTCTCACTCGAAGTGGAAGCACGAGAGTCCCGCCACATTCAGAGTAAACCCGTCTCTGCTCGTAGCTCGAGAGGAGGGATCTTTTCCTGCGTGGTCGGGAAAAAATTCCCGGTGTTCCCGTCGCAACTCAATGGAGGCGCTCTCCACAGGAAAGGCAAGAGGAACTCCAGAGTCGTGCCACCATTCCCAGAGTCCCAGATGTAAGTCCATTCCAGGGAAACCTGTTTTCCCTGCACTGCCTCGACTTTCAAGCCGAGGATCGACTCACACCTCGTGGCACGTGGGATAGCCCTGTGGGAGAGACTCGTGGAAAGCTCGTGGGAAAGCCTCGAGGGAAAGCCACAGATCCCTTGATTCACGCGAAGGGAAGCGCACACTGCTACTACAGCTCGGGAGGAAAGCGCACGTGCATGCCCCCACTCGAGACGAGGACTGACTCCCCTGGGGAGACACCAGAAGTACTCCAAGATTCATGTCAGCACAGGAGAGGAATCCTCAGGTTCCGGCACGGACTCCACACAAGGTCTTAGGCCCCGGCATCGACGGGGAGGATCCTGAGAGGCCCCCGAGCAGCTCGCATGGGGACTGGCCTTTCCTGAGGCCACCAGAGCGGGTCCCTGAGGTCCCGTCGTAAGTCGAGAGCACCTGCCGCAACTCGAGAAAAACCAGGAAGTTCTCCCCTCCAGGCGAGATGAGGCCCATTTCCGCTGAGGCATATCGAGGCTAATCACATTTAACCTCTGGAACTTCCAAGGGGTCCTTCACACCCTTGCTGCAACTCAAGAAGTTCCCCGACATACCCGTCTCCACTCGAGAGGAAGCACGAGAGTTCCCCCACATACAGAGGAGCCCCGTTTCGCCTCCTAGGTCGAGAGGAGCGATCCTTTCCCTGCGTGGTCGGGAAAGAGAATTCCCGGGGTTCCCGTCGCATCTCAAGAGGAGGCGATATCCACAGGAAAAGGCGAGAGGAACTCCAGGGTCGTGCCCCCATTCCCAGAGTCCCCCAGATGTCTCAGTCCATTCCAGGGAAACCTGTTTTCCCTGCACTGCCTCGACTTTCAAGCCGAGGATCGACTCACACTCGGTGGCACGTGGAATAGCCCTGTGGGAGAGCCTCGTGGGAAAGCCTCGTGGAAAGCCTCGAGGGAAAGCCACAGATCCATTGATCCACGTGAAGGGAAGCGCGACACTGCTGCTACAGCTCGGAGGAAAGCGCACGTGCATGCCCCCACTCGAGACGAGGTCTGACTCCCCTGGGGAGACACCAGAAGTACTCCAAGATCCATGTCAGCACAGGAGAGGAATCCTCAGGTTCCGTCACGGACTCCACACAAGGTCTTAGGCCCCGGCATCGACGGGGAGGATCCCCGAGAGGCCCCCGAGCAACTCGCATGGGGACTGGCCTTTCCTGAGGCTACAAGAGCGGGTCCCTGAGGTCCCCGTCGTAAGTCGAGAGCACCTGCCGCAACTCGAGAAAATTCAGGAGGTTCTGCCCTCCAGGCGAGATGAGGCCCATTTCCGCTGAGGCGTCTCGAGGCTAATCACACCTAACCTCTGGAACTTCCAAAGGGTCTTCACACCTATGCTGCAACTCAAGAAGTTCCCCGACATACCCGTCTCCACTCGAAGAGGAAGCACGGAGTTCCCGCCACATCCAGAGGAGCCCCGTTTCCGGCTCCTAGCTCGAGAGGAGCGATCCTTTCCCTGGTGGTCGGGAAAGAATTCCCGGCATTTCCCGTCGCATCTCAAGAGGAGGCGCTCTCCCACAGGAAAGGGCGAGAGGAACTGCAGGGTCGTGCCACCATTCCCAGAGTCTCACCCAGATGTCTCAGTCCATTCCACAGGAAACCTGTTTTCCCTGCACTGCCTTCGGACTTTCAAGCCGAGGATCGACTTCACACCACCGGTGCACGTGGGACAGACCTGTTGGGAAAGCCGTAGGTGGGAAAGACTCGAGGGAAAGGCCACAGATCCCTTGGTCCACGCGAATGGGAAAGCGTGACACTGCTGCTACAGCATCGGGAAGGAAAGGGCACGTGCATGCCCCCACTCGAGACGAGGACCTGACTCCCTTGTGGAGACTCCAGAAGTACCCAAGATCCATGTCAGCACTGGAGAGGAATCCTCAGGTTCCGGCACCGACTCCACACAAGGTCTTTAGGCCCCAGCATCGACGGGGAGAGGAATCCCGAGTAAGGCCCCGAGCAACTCGCATGAGGACTGGCTTTCCTGAGGCCACCAGAGCGGGTCCCTGAGGTCCCCGTCGTAAGTCGAGAGCACCTGCCGCAACTCGAGAAAATCCAGGAGGTTCTCCCCTCCAGGCGAGATGAGGCCCATTTCCGCTGAGGCGTCTCGAGGCTAATCACATCTAACATCTGGAACTTCGCAAAGGGTCCTTCACACCCTTGCTGCAACTCAAGAAGTTCCCCGACTACCCATCTCCACTCGAGAGTGAAGCACCGAGAGTCCCGCCCACATATCAGAGGTAGACCCTTCTCTGCCTCCTAGCTCGAGAGGAGGGATCCTTTCCCTGCGTGGTTCGGGAAAGAATTCCCGGCGTTCCCGTCGCACTCAAGATGGAGGCGCTCTCCACAGGAAAGGCCAAGAGGAACTCCAGGTCGTGCCACCATTCCCAGAGTCCCCCAGATGTCTCAGTCCATTCCAGGGAAACCTGTTTTCCCTGCACTGCCTCGACTTTCAAGCCGAGGATCGACTCACACCCACGGTGGCACGTGGGACAGCCCTGTGGGAAAGCCTCGTGGGAAAGCCTCTTGGGAAAGCCTCGAGGGAAAGCCACAGATCCCTTGATCCACGCGAAGGGAAGCGTGACACTGCTGCTACAGCTCGGGAGGAAAGCGCACGTGCATGCCCCACTCGAGACGAGGACTGACTCCCCTGGCGGAGACTCCAGAAGTACCCAAGATCCATGTCAGCACTGGAGAGGAATCCTCAGGTTCCGGCAACCGACTCCACACAAGGTCTTAGGCCCAGCATCGACCGGGAAAGGAATCCCGAGAGGTCCCCCGAGCAACTCGCATGGGAACTGGCCTTTCCTGAGGCCACCAGAGCGGGTCCCTGAGGTCCCCGTCGTAAGTCGGAGCACCTGCCGCAACTCGAGAAAATCCAGGAGGTTCTCCCCTCCAGGCGAGATGAGGCCCATTTCGACTGAGGTCGTCTCGAGGCTAATCACACCTAACCTCTGGAACTTCCAAAGGGTCCTTCACACCCTTGCTGCAACTCAAGAAAGTTCCCCGACATACCCGTCTCCACTCGAGAGGAAGCACGAGAGTCCCGCCCACATACAGAGGAGTCCCGTTTTCTGCCTCGCAGCTCGAGAGGAGGGATATTTTCCCTGCGTGGTCGGGAAAGAATTCCCGGCGTTCCCGTCGCATCTCAAGAGGAGGAGCATCTCCACAGGAAAGGCGAGAGGAACTCCAGGGTAGTGCCACCATTCCCAGAGTCCCCCAGATGTCTCAGTCCATTTCCAGGGAAACATGTTTTCCCTGCACTGCCTCGACTTTCAAGCCGAGGTTCGAACTCACACCACGGTGGCGCATAGGATAGCCCTGTGGGAAAGCCTGGTGGAAAAGCCTGGTGGGAAAGCTCATGGGAAAGCCTCGAGGAAAGCCACAGATGCTTTGATCCACGCGAAGGGAAGCGTGACACTGCTGCTAAGGCTCGGAAGGAAAGCGCCACGTGCATGCCCCCACTCGAGACGAGCACTGACTCCCCTGGGGAGACTCCAGAAGTACCCCAAGATCCAATGTCAGCACTGGAGAGGAATCCTCAGGTTCCGGCACCGACTCCACACAAGGTCTTAGGCCCCAGGCATCGACGGGAGAGGAATCCCGAAGAGGCCCCCGAGCAACTCGCATGGGGACTGTCCTTTCCTGAGGCCACCAGAGCGGGTCCCTGAGGTCCCCGTCGTAAGTCGAGAGCACCTGCCGCAACTCGAGAAAATCCAGGAGGTACACCCTCCAGGCAGATGAGGCCCATTTCCGCTGAGGCGTCTCGAGGCTAATCACACCTAACCTCTGGAACTTCCAAAGGGTCCTTCACACCCTTGCTGCACTCAAGAAGTTCCCCGACATACCCGTCTCCACTCGAAAGGAAGCACGAGAGTCCCGCCCACATCCAGAGGAGTCCCGTTTCCGCCTTCTAGCTCGAGAGGAGGGATCCTTTCCCTGCGTGTCGGGAAAGAATTCCCCGTGTTCCCGTCGCACCTGAAGAGGAGGCGCTCTCCACAGGAAAGGCTAGAGGAACTCCAGGGTCGTGCCACCATTCCAGAGTCCCCCAGATGTCTCAGTCCATTCCAGGGAAACCTGTTTTCCCTACACTGCCTCGATTTTCAAGCCGAGGATCGACTCACACCACGGTTGCACGTGGTACAGCCCTGTGGGAAAGCCTCGTGGGAAAGCCTCTTGGGAAAGCCTCGAGGGAAAGCCCCTGATCCCTTGATCCACGCGAAGGGAAGCGTGACACTGCTGCTACAGCTCGGCAGGAAAGCGCACGTGCATGCCCCCACTCGAGACGAGGACTGACTCCCCTTGGGAGACTACAGAAGTACCCCAAGATCCATGTCAGCACTGGAGAGGAATCCTCAGGTTCCGGCAACGACTAGCCACAAGGTCTTAGGCGCCGGCATCGACGGGAGAGGATTCCCGAGAGGCCTCCGAACAACTCGCATGGGGACTTGCCGGGAGCCAGTGTGAGGAATCCCGCCCGTGACAAGGTCATGAGGAAGGAAGCTGACATACGCAAGGCGTGCTCAGACTTCAGGAACCCCTCTGGAAATTCCTAAGCATGTACCCCAACAAAAATCTGCCGGCTTTTGTGCTCTGCTTTTCCACTCTTCTGACATTTTCTGGAAAAAGTCAATTCAGGGCTTCAGTCTTCTGCATTTGAAAGAGTGTTTCAATCCAAAAACCCCTCCGATGGCTTTCTAGCCTGCCTGCAGGATTCTGCGAGTGTGATTGTTTGAGGCCTCCTGACCGCAGGAGGCACAGGAAGCTTAAAACATCCTAGGAATGTAGGGGCTTCCGAAGAGTCAAAATCTTTAGAATAGGACTGATTAAAAGTTTCATTTGTTGAGTCAATGCTTGCTGCCAAATTTTCATATCCTTTATTTTTAGATATAGTTGGTATATAGAAAAACAAGTAGTAGACCTGGTATTAGCAACATTAGATCTTCGAGTTAAGTACCTTCTTTGTTATATCCCACTGCACCTTTGTTCTATAGAGATGTAACTTTAATGCTTTAAGGAGATGCAAATTAAAGAAAAACACTTCAGGGGAAACAAAATCAACATTCATTAAGGAAGAGAGCTAAAAAGTGTTAACAAGCTTCTTGGCCAGAAGATAATGTAAATCACCTGAGACATTTTGTATACAAAATGATATGCGGAAAGAATCTGGGTTGCGAATGCTACATAATTTTGTATTACCCATTGATCTCCGTGTTTTATCAAAAGTATAAAAGGCCTTCTGAACAATAAAAGATGGGGGCCAGGGGCCGGGGCCAGTCTCTCGGCCTGGTTTCTTGGGACTCTGGCTCCCCCGTGTCTTTTTCTCTTTCTTCTCTCCTTTCCTTCTCTCTGCTCTTTACTTTAACTTCAGGCTGAATCTCCATCTGGGGCGCGGAGGCTCGCAGGTCTACTTACTTGCCCCGGCTGTTAAGACCCGCACGAAAGGGAGCTTGAGGCGAGGCACCCTTAGATATTCAAGTGGGCGCCGGTGGCCCAACGTAGATGGTGCAAATTCCTTGTCTGGAATTTTATTGGCCTTCCGCGTAAACCAAGCTACTCAGCCCTCTTCCTCCACTTAATCTTCTTACTACACTATAGTTTCTTAATCTAATCTTACATTAATAAACAAACAAGTCTTTCCACGCCAACGCCGTCCACCCTTCGAATTCCCTGGATCCACCGGGGCTGGACCCCGGCAGGGAATGGCCTTTCCTGAGACCACAATAGCGGGTCCCTGAGGTCCCCGTCGTAAGTCGAGAGCACCTGCCGTAACTCGAGAAAATCCAGGACGTTCTCCCCTCCAGGGGAGATGAGGCCCATTTCCGCTGAGGCGTCTGGAGGCTAATCACATCTCACATCTGAAACTTCCAAAGGGTCCTTCACACCGTTGCTGCAACTCAGGAAGTTCCCCGACATACCCGTCTCCACTCGAGAGGAAGCACGAGAGTCCCGCCCAAATCCAGAGGAGCCCCGTTTCCGCCTCCTAGCTCGAGAGGAGGGATCCTTTCCCTGCATGGTCGGGAAAGAATTCCCGGCGTTCCCGTCGCATCTCAAGAGGAGGCGCTCTCCACAGGAAAGGCGAGAGGAACTCCAGGGTCGTGCCACCATTCCCAGAGTTCCCCAGATGTCTCAGTCCATTCCAGGGAAACCTGTTTTCCCTGCACTGCCTCGACGTTCAAGCCGAGGATCGACTCACACCACGGTGGCACGTGTGACAGCCCTGTGGGAAAGCCTCGTGGGAAAGCCTCGAGGGAAAGCCAAACATCCCTTGATCCCCGCGAAGGGAAGCGTGACACTGCTGCTACAGGTCGGGAAGAAAGCGAACGTGCATGCCCCCACTCGAGACGAGGACTGACTCCCCTGGGGAGACTCCAGAAGTACCCGAAGATCCGTGTCAGCACTGGATAGGAATCCTCAGGTTCTGGCACCGACTCCACACAATGTCTTAGGCCCCGGCATCGACGGGAGAGGAATCCCAAGAGGCCCCCAAGCAACTCTCATGGGGTACTGGCCTTTCCTGAGGCCACCAGAGCGGGTCCCTGAGATCCCCGTCGTAAGTTGAGAGCACCTGCCGCAACTCGAGAAAATCCAGGAGGTTCTCCCTCCAGGCGAGATGAGGCCCATTTCCGCTGAGGCGTCTCGAGGCTAATCCACATCTAACATGTGGAACTTACAAAGGGTCCTTAACACCCTTGCTGCAACTCAAGAATGTTCCCCGACATACCCGTCTCCACTCGAGAGGAAATACGAGAGTCAGCCCACATCAGAGGAGCCCCGTTTCCGCCTCCTAGCTCGAGAGGAGGGATCCGTTCCCTGCGTGTTCGGGAAAATACCCCGTGTTCCCGTCGCATCTCAAAAAGAGGCGCTCTCCACAGGAAAGGTGAGAGGAACTCCAGGGTGGTGCCACCATTCCCAGAGTCCGCCAGATGTCTCAGTCCATTTCAGGGAAACCTTTTTTCCCTTCACTGCCTCGACTTTCAAGCCGAGGATCGACTCACACCAGGTGGCACGTGGGACAGCCTGTGGGAAAGTCGTGGGAAGCCTCCTGGGAAAGCCTCGAGGGAAAGCCACAGATCCCTTGATCACGGGAAGGGAAGCGCGACCTGCTGCTACACAGCTCGGGAGGAAAGCGCACGTGCATGCCCCAACTCAGACGAGGACTGACTCCCCTGGGGAGACTCCAGAAGTACCCAAGTTCCATGTCAGCACTGGAGAGGAATACTCAGTTTCCGGCACTGACTCCACACAAGGTCTTAGGCCCCAGCATCGACGGGAGAGGAATTCCCGAGAGCCCCGAGCAACTCACATGGGGACTGGCCTTTCCTGAGGCCACCAGAGCGGGTCCCTGATGTCCCAGTCGTAAGTCGAGAGCACTGCCGCAACTCGAGAAAATCCAGGAGGTTCTGCCCTCCAGGCGAGATGAGGCCCATTTCCGCTGAGGCGTCTTTTTCCTCTCGCCTTTCTGTGGAGGGGCCCTCTCTTGAGATGCGACGGGAACGCGGGGGATTCTTTCCGCGAGACCGCAGGAAAGGGATCCCTCCTCTCGAGCTAGAGGGCGTAGACGGGCTTACTCATCTGATTGTGGCGGACTTTCGAGCTTGCCTCCGAGTGTGAGACGGTTTAGTGGTCGATGGATATCTGAGCTTTGACAAGGGTGTGAAAGACCCTCTTTGGGAATCTCCAGACGTTAGTGTGATTAGCTTCGGATAACA
>NW_017196457.1:0-8491 GCF_001704415.2 Capra hircus
TTGCATGTGGGCGGAACTCTCGTGCTTCCTCTCGAGTGGAGACGGGTATGTCGGTGGAACTTCTTGAGTTGCAGCAAGGGTGTGAAGGACCCTTTGGAAGTTCAGAGTTAGGTGTGATTAGCCTCGAGACGCCTCAGCGGAAATGGGCCTCATCTCGCCTGGAGGGGAGAACCTCCTGGATTTTCTCGAGTTGTGGCAGGTGCTCTCGACTTAAGACGGGGACCTCAGGGACCCGCTCTGGTGGCCTCAGGAAAGGCCAGTGCCCATGCGAGTTGCTCGGGGGCTCTCGGATTCCTCTCCCGTCGATGCCGGGGCCTAAGACCTTGTGTGGAGTCGGTCAGAACCTGAGGATTCCTCTCCAGTGCTGACACGGATCTTGGGTACTTCTGGAGTCTCCCCAGGGGAGTCAGTCCTCGTCTCGAGTGGGGGCATGCATGTGCGATTTCCTTGCCGAGCTGTAGAGGCAGTGTCACGCTTCGCGTAGATCAAGGGATCTGTGGCTTTCTCTCGAGGCTTTCCCACGAGGTTCACACGAGCTTTCCACAGGGCTGTCCACGTGCCACCGTGGTGTGAGTCGATCCTCGGCTTGAAAGTCGAGGCAGTGCAGGGAAAACAGGTTTCCCTGGAATGGACTTAGACATCTGGGGACTCTGGGAACGGTGGCACGACCCTGGAGTTCCTCTCGCCTTTCCTGTGGAGAGCGCCTCCTCTTGAGATGCGACGGGAACGCCGGGAATTCTTTCCCGACCACGCATGGAAAAGGATCCCTCTTCTCGAGCTATGAGGCGGAAACGGGGCTCCTCTGGATGTGGCGGAACTTTCGTGCTTCCTCTCGAGTGGAGACTGGAATGCGGGGAACTTCTTGAGTTGCAGCAAGGGTGTGAAGGACCCTTTGGAAGTTCCAGAGGTTAGGTGTGAATAGCCTCGAGACGCCTCATTGGAAATGGGCCTCAATTCGCCTGGAGGGGAGAACCTCCTGGATTTTCTGGAGTTGGGGCATGTGCTCTCGACTTAAGACTGGGACCTCAGGGACCCGCTCTGGTGGCCTCAGGAAAGGCCAGTCCCCATGCGAGTTGCTCGGGGCCTCTCGGATTCCTCTCCCGTCGATGCCGGGGCCTAAGACCTTGTGTGGAGTTGGTCACGGAACCTGAGGATTCCTCTCCAGTGCTGACACGGATCTTGGGGTACTTCTGGAGTCTCCCCAGGGGAGTCAGTCCTCGTCTCGAGTGGGGCATGCATGTGCGATTTCCTGCCGAGCTGTAGAGGCAGTGTCACGCTTCCCTTCCCGTAGATCATGGGATCTGTGGCTTTCTCTCGAGGCTTTCCCACGAGGATTTCCCACGAGGCTTTCCCACAGGGCTGTCACACGTGCCACCGTGGTGTGAGTCGATCCTCGGCTTGAACGTCGAGGCAGTGCAGGGAAAAACAGGTTTCCCTGGAATGGACTGAGACATCTGGGGACTCTGGGAATGGTGGCACGACCCTGGAGTTCCTCTCGCCTTTCCTGTGGAGAGCGCCTCCTCTTGAGATGCGACGGAACGCCGGAATTCTTTCCCGACCATGCAGGGAAAGGATCCCTCCTCTCGAGCTAGGAGGCGGAAACGGGGCTCCTCTGGATTTGGGCGGGACTCTCGTGCTTCCTCTCGAGTGAGACGAGTATCTCGGGGAACTTCCTGAGTTGCAGCAACGGTGTGAAGGACCCTTTGGAAGTTCCAGATGTGAGATGTGATTAGCCTCAGACGCCTCAGCGGAAATGGGCCTCATCTCCACTGGAGGGGAGAACCTCCTGGATTTTCTCGAGTTACGGCAGGTGCTCTCGACTTACGACGGGGACCTCAGGTACCCGCTCTTGTGGTCTCAGGAAAGGCCAGTCCCCATGCGAGTTTGGGCCTCTCGGAAATCCTCTCCCTTCGATGCCGGCGCCTAAGACCTTGTGTCTAGTCGGTGCCAGAACCTGAGGATTCCTCTCCAGTGCTGACAGGATCTTGGGGTACTTCTGGAGTCTCCCCAGGGGAGTCAGTCCTCGTCTCGAGTGGGGCATGCACGTGCGCTTTCCTGCCGAGCTGTAGAGGCAGTGTCACGCTTCCCTTTCGCGTAGATCAAGGGATCTGTGGCTTTCTCTCGAGGCTTTCCCACGAGGCTTTTCCCACAGGGCTGTCCCACGTGCCACCGTTGTGTGAGTTGATCCTCAGCTTGAAAGTGGAGGCTGTGCAGGGAAAACAGGTTTCCCTGGAATGGACTGAGACATCTGGGGGACTCTGGAATGGTGGCACGACCCTGGAGTTCCTCTCGCCTTGCCTGTGGAGATCGCCTCCTCTTGAGAGGCGACGGGAACGCCGGAATTCTTTCCGACCACGCAGGGAAAGGATCCCTCCTCTCGAGCTAGGAGGCGGAAACGGGGCTCCTCTGGAAGTGGGCGGACTCTCGTGCTTCCTCTCCAATGGAGACGGGTATGCGGGGAACTTCTTGAGTTGCAGCCAGGGTGTGAAGGACCGTTTCGAAGTTCCAGATGTTAGATGTGATTAGCCTCGAGACTCCTCAGCGGAAATGGGCCTCATCTCCCCTGGAGGGGAGAATCTCCTGGATTTTCTCGAGTTGCGGCAGGTGCTCTCGACTTTCGACGGGGACCTCAGGGACCCGCTCTGATGGCCTCAGGAAAGGACAGTCCCCATGCGAGTTGCTCGGGGGCCTCTCGGGATTCCTCTCCCGTCGATGCTGGGGCCTAAGACCTTGTGTGGAGTCGGTGCCGTAACCTGTGGATTCCTCTCCAGTGCTGACAGGGATCTTGGGGTACTTTTGGAGTCTCCCCAGGGGAGTCACTCCTCGTCTTGAGTGGGGGCATGCACGTGCGCGTTCCTCCCGATCTTTAGCAGCAGTGTCGCACTTCCCTTCTCGGGGATCAAGGGATCTGAGGCTTTCCCTCGAGACTTTCCCAGGAGGCTTTCCCACGAGGCTTTCCCACAGGGCTGTCCCACGTGCCAACGTGGTGTGAGTCGATCCTCGGCCTGAAAGTCGAGGCAGTGCAGGGAAAACAGGTTTCCCTGGAATGGACTGAGACATCTGGGGACTCTGGGAATGGTGGCACGACCCTGGAGTTCCTCTCGCCTTTCCTGTGGAGAGCGCCTCCTCTTGAGATGCGACAGGAACGCGGGGAATTCTTTCCCACCACGCAGGGAAAGGATCCCTCCTCTCGAGCTAGGAGGGGAAACGGGGCTCCTCTGGTTGTGGGCGGGCCTCTCGTGCTTCCTCTCGAGTGGAGACGGGAAAGTCGGGGAACTTCTTGAGTTGCATCAAGGGTGTGAAGGACCCTTTGGAAGTTCCAGAGGTTAGGTGTTATTAGACTCGAGACGCCTCAGCGGAAATGGGCCTCATCTCGCCTGGAGGGGAGAACCTCCTGGATTTTCTCGAGTTGGGGCAGGTGTTCTCAACTTAAGACGGGGACCTCAGGGACCAGCTCTGGTGGCCTCAGGAAAGGCCAGTCCCCATGCGAGTTGTTCGGGGGCCTCTCGGGATTCCTCTCCGTCGATGCCGGGGCCTAAGATCTTGTTTGGAGTGGTGCCAGAACCTGAGGATTTCTCTACAGTGCTGACATGGATCTTGGGGTACTTTTGGAGTCTCCCCAGGGGAGTCAGTCCTCATCTCGAGTGGGGCATGCACGTGCGATTTAATCCGAGCTGTAGCAGCAGTGTCACACTTCCCTTCGCGTGGATCAAGGGATCTGTGGCTTTCCCTCCAGTCATTCCCACGAGGCTTTCCCACGAGGCTTTCCCACAGGGCTGTCCCACGTGGCACCGTGGTGTGAGTCGATCCTCGGCTTGAAAGTCGAGGTAGTGCAGGGAAAACAGGTTTCCCTGGAATGGACTGAGACATCTGGGGGACTCTGGGAATGGTGGCACGACCCTGGGTTCCTCTCGCCTTTCCTGTGGAGAGCGCCTCCACTTGAGATGCGACGGGAACGCCGGGAATTCTTTCCCGACCACGCAGGGAAAGGATCCCTCCTCTCGAGCTATGAGGCGTAAACGGAGCTCCTCCGGATGTTTGCGTAACTCTCGTGTTTCCTCTCGAGTGGAGACGGGTATGTCGGGGAACTTCTTGAGTTGCAGCAAGGGTGTGAAGAACCCTTTGGAAGTTCCAGAGGTTAGGTGTGATTAGCCTCGAGAAGCCTCAGGGGAAATGGGCCTCATCTCGCCTGGAGGGAGAACCTCCTGGATTTTCTCCAGTTGCGGAAGGTGCTCTCGACTTACGACGGGGACACAAGGAACCCGCTCTGGTAGCCTCAGGAAAGGCCAGTCCCCATGCGAGTTGCTCGGGGGTCTCTCGGGATTCCTCTCCCGTCGATGCCGGGGCCTAAGACCTTGTGTGGAGTCGGTGTCGGAACCTGAGGATTCCTCTCCAGTGCTGACATGGATCTTGGGGTACTTCTGGAGTCTCCCCAGGGGAGTCAGTCCTCGTCTCGGGGGGGGGATGCACGTGGGCTTTACTCCCGAGCTGTAGCAGCAGTGTCGCGCTTTCCTTCGCGTGGATCAAGTGATCTGTGGCTTTCCCTTGAGGCTTTCCCACGAGGCTTTCCCACAGGGCTGTCCCACATGCCACCGTGGTGTGAGTCGATCCTCGCCTTCAATGTCGAAGCAGTGCAGGGAGTACAGGTTTCCCTGGAATGGACTGAGACATGTGGGGGACTCTGGGAATGGTGGCACGACCCTGGAGTTCCTCTCACCTTTCCTGTGGAGAGCGCCTCCTCTTGAGATGGGACGGGAACGCTGGGAATCTTTCCCCAACACGCAGGGTAAGGATCCCTCCTCTCGAACTAGGAGACGGAAACAGGGCTCCTCTGGATGTTGGCGGAACTCTCGTGCTCCTCTCGAGTGGAGACGGGTATGTCGGGGAACTTCTTGAGTTGCAGCAAGGGTGTGAAGTCCCTCTGAAAGTTCCAGAGGTTAGATGTGATTAGCCTCGAGACCCCTCAGCAGAAATGGGCCTCATCTCGCCTGGAGGGAGAACCTCCTGGATTTTCTCGAGTTGCGGCAGGTGCTCTCGACTTACGACGGGGACCTCAGGGACCCGCTCTGGTGGCCTCAGGAAAGGCCAGTCCCCATGCGAGTTGCTCGGGGGCCACTCGGGATTCCCCTCCCATCGATGGCGGTGCCTAAGACCTTGAATGGAGTCGGTGCCGGATCCTGAGGATTCTCTCCAGTGCTGACAAGGACCTCGGGGTACTTCTGGAGTCTCCCCAGGGGAGTCAGTCCTCGTCTCGTTTGGGGGCATGCATGTGCGCTTTCCTCTCGACTGTATCAGCAGTGTCACGTTTCCCTTCGCTTGGATCAAGGGATCTGTGGCTTTCCCTCGACGCTTTTCCACGAGGCTTTCCCACGAGGCTTTCCCACAGGGCTATTCCACTTGCCATCATGGTGTGAGTCAATCCTCGGCGTGAAAGTCGAACCAGTGCAGGGAAAACAGGAACCTCCTTCCCCACAGTAGGGGTACACTGTCCCCTTGGGCGGGTATCTCCAGGGCACTCGCGCTGGGGGTTTGCCCGCGGAGGTGCGGGCCTCAGGCTCCATGTGAGAAAAGCCCCAAATGGCATTAGCTGCCAGTCCAGACGCTGGCCCCTCAGGTCTCTGGCCGGAGCCTTGGGCTCCAGGCAACTCAAAGCCCTCGGTGGTGGCACTCTGTGACTGCTGTAGTGAAAGGACGCCAAGAGCCCATGGAGGAGTTGGGAGGGGGCATGGGGGAAACGGAGGCAAGGACAGCGAGGGATCTAGGTGGAGGCGCTGGAGAGAGCGTCTGGTGTCCCGGAATGCCTCGGAGGAGCCAGCGGGGAACAGTCGAGGCCCAGGGACCTGTGGAATGTGAAAAGGCAAGAAATCCCAGAGCAAGGCAGGCTGGGAAAGGGGGCGTTGGTGGCCAATTCAAAGGGACCTTGGGGCGTTTCCTGGGCGGTGAGCTCCCTTGGCACTGCTGAGGGCCCCTGATTGATCCACCCGGGGTTGATCCCACCCCCCGCTGCGAGGGAGGGCCACAAACCAAAGCCCCGAACTGCCCTGCCCACCCCAACGGGGATCGTGGCGGTCCAGGGCACAGCTGTGCCCGGGAAAAGCCCACTCGCTCCACGGGACTCCGTCCAGGGTCTCTGCTTGGAAAGAGGCCAGGGGCGGCCCCTCCATCTACCCACCCAAACCCTATTGACGTCAATGGTGGCGGAGACGCCTCCCGTTCTCCAGAGTCCTAAGCGGCTGGGTCCCCGCCCACTCGGCCAGCAGTCTGCAGCGTGCCTGTGTGCCTCTCCCACCATGGCTTCGTCCGGCTCCTCCAGCACCTCAAGCGGTACGTTTGCCCTCGGTCCCTGTGGTCGGATCACATCTCAGGGGATTTGCGGGTGGCCTGGGCAAGGGCTCTCGGCCAATGTGTTGACCCCCTCCCACCGAGAACGGCGGGGACCATCGGCCAGCCCGGGGTTCCGAGGCGTCAGGTGTGCCCAAATTCGGAAGGCGTGGCATCGTTCGTTCATCTTGCTCCTTTGGCACACACATGGCTTCTCCGTTCTCTTTTCTGGGAAGACAGTGTTGTTTCAGGGGGCGTGCTGCGGGGGCGGGGGCCGGGGTTGCGGGGTGGTGGGAGCGGGTGCTGTGCTGGGATGAGGCCCTTTATCCTCACATCTTCCTGTGGGAATGGGAGTCGGGGAGCTCTGTGGCCTTGCTGCCTTCAGTGGCTTCCTCTGCACAGGGGCCTAGTGGCTTCTGCCTTTTGTCAGGCGTTACGGAGTTTGGGCTTCGCTTTGGTGGCCTTGGCCTTTGCCTTGGCCTGGGCCTTGGCCTTGCCTTGGCGTTGCCCTTGCCCTTGCCTTGGTCTTGGGCTTGGCCTTGCCCTGCCCTTGAACTTGAACTTGACCTTGACCTTGAACTTGACCTTGACATTGACTTGAAATTGCCTTGACCTTGACCTTGAACTTGAACTGGAACTTGACCTTGACCTTGAACTTGAACTTGAACTTCAACTTGAACTTGACCTTGACTTGAACTTGACTTTGAACTTGAACTTGACTTGAACTTGAACTTGACTTTTGAACTTGAACTTGAACTTGACTTGAACTTGACTTGACTTGACTTGAACTTGAACTTGAACTTGAACTTGACCTTGAACTTGAACTTGAACTTGAACTTGACTTGACCTTGAACTTGAACTTGAACTTGACCTTGAACTTGAATTTGACCTTGACCTTGAACTTCAACTTGAACTTGACCTTGACTTGAACTTGACCTTGACCTTGACCAACAACGGGAGACCTCGAGATTTGCTCAGAGCACCGGAGGTCCAGAAGCAGGGCCCTGTATCTCCCCTTCCCTTTGTGATCATTGCAAAGACATTCCTAGCTGATAGCGGGAGTGCCCATGAAGAAGCAAGCAGTGGGAGTGTGTTTGACACGACTGTGTGCCTTCCTGGCCTCAACTCCACAAGGGGCCTTTCCTCTCGAAGTAGGCCCCATGTCCCCTTGGGGAGGGTGTCATGCCTCTTTTCTCCTCGCTGCCAAAGGGTGGAGCCAAGCTCGCTCTGTCAGAGGTACAAAACAGCAATTGAATGGATTTTCAAGCTCTTGCTAGGCTGCACCCTTTCAGGGCCCACTTTACTGATACAGGTGCTCTGTAGCCCTGGTTGGGTATGCAGGTTCACAAACAGGGTGAGATCCTGTCCCAAGCCAAGAATTTTCCTGAAAGACCTAGGCTCACTAGAGCTCTCCTCCAGAGCAAAGAGGATAGAGGAGATGTATGGAGGAGTCTTTGCCTTTCCCTGTGAGTGTGGGCTACTCCCTACGGCCCCAAGCTCAGGGATAACTGCCTCTAAGAAAGGAATGGCAAGAAGCGCTATTCTTGGAGGTTGGGACAGGGAGTTCGCAGCATGTGGGGAAGAAAGACTTCTTCGGGGAAGAAGAGGCAACCACCGGGGTGTGTTTGCAAGCCTCTATTTGGAAGGAACAGGTTTGCTTATACAACTGAAGACCTCCAGATCTGCTCAGAGGACTGAAGTTCCAGAGACAGGGCCATGTATCTCCCCTTCCCTTTGAGATCCTTGCAAAGACATTCCTAGCAGATCGTGGGAGTGCCCCATGAAGAAGCAAGCAGCCGGAGTGTGCTTGACATCACTGGCTGCCTACCTGGGCTCAGCTCCTCAAGGGGCCTTTGTCTCCTGGTAGGCCCTATGTCCCCTTTGGGAGAGGGTTGTGCCTCTTCCCTCCACACTGCCAAAGGGTGGAGGTGGAGCAAACTCGTTCTCTCCGAGGGTAAAAAAAAAAAGACAAATTGGGATGGATTTTTAAGCTCTTGCTATGCTGCACCCCTCCAGGACCCACTCGAGCAAAACAGGTGCCCTGTGGCCCTAGGTGGGGTATGCAGGTTCACACACCGGGTGGGATCCCGTCAAAGCCAAGAATTTTTCCTGACAGAACCTAGGCTCACTAGAGCTCTCCTCCAGAGGAAAGGGGACAGAAAAGACGTGT
>NW_017196458.1:0-8489 GCF_001704415.2 Capra hircus
AAGTACCCAAGATCATGTCAGCAGTGTGGAGAGAATCTCAGGTTGCGTCACCGACTCCACTCAAAGTCTTAGGCTCGGCATCGACGGTAGAGGAATTCCGAGCGGCCCAAACATCTCGAATGGGGACTGGCCTTTACTCAGGCCACCAGAGCGGCCCTGAGGTCCCGTCGTAAGTCGACAGCACCTGCCGCACCTCGAGAAAATCCAGGAGGTTCTCCTCCAGGCGAGATGAGGCCCTTTTCTGCTGAGGCGTCTCGAGGTTAATCACACCTAACTCTGGAACTTCCAAAGGGTCCTTCACACCTTGCTGCAACTCAAGAAGTTCCCGACATAACCGTCTCCACTGGAGAGGAAGCACGACAGTCCCGCCCACATCCAGAGGAGCCCCGTTTCTGCCTCATAGCTCGAGAGGATGCATCCTTTCCCTGCGTGGTCCGGAAAGAATTCCCGGAGTTCCCGTCCCATCTAAAGAGGAGGCGCTCTCCACAGGAAAGGCGAGAGGAACTCCAGGGTCGTGCCACCATTCCCAGAGTTCCCAGATGTCTAAGTCCATTCAAGGGAAACCTGTTTTCCCTGCACTGTCTCGACTTTCAGCAGAGGATCAACTCACACCACGGTGGCACGTGGGACAGCCCTGTGGGAAAGCCTCGTGGGAAAGCTCGAGGAAAGCCTCAAGGAAAAGACACAGATCCTTTGATCCACTCGCCGGGAAGCGTGACAATGCTGCTACACTCGGGAGAAAGCGCACGAGCATGCCCACTCGAGACGAGGACTGACTCCCTGGGGAGACTTCAGAAGTACCCAAAGATCCATGTCAGCACTGCAGAGGAATGCTCAAGTTCCGGCACCGACTCCACACAAGGTCTAGCCCCTGGCATCGATGGGAGAGGAATCCCAGAGGCCCCGAGCAACTCGCATAGGGACTGGCCTTCCTGAGGCCACCAGAGCGGGTCCCTGAGGTCCCCGTCGAAAGTCGAGAGCACATGCCGCAACTCGAGAAAATCCAGGCGGTTCTCCCCTCCCTGGCAACATGAGGACCATTTCCACTGAGGCGTCTCGAGGCTAATCACACCTAACCTCTGGAACTTCCAAAGGGTCCTTTACACCCTTGCTGCAAATCCAGAATTTCCCCCGACATAGCCGTCTCCACTCGAGAGGAAGCACGAGAGTCCGCCCACATACAGAGGAGCACCGTTTCCGCCTCCTAGCTCGAGAGAAGGGATCCTTTCCTGAGTGGTCGGGAAAGAATTCCCGGCGTTCCCGTCGCATCTCAAGAGGAGGCGCTCTCCACAGGAAAGTCGAGAGAAGTCCAGGGTCGTGCCACCATTCCCAGATTCGCCAGATGTCTCAGTCCATTCCAGGGAAACCTGTTTTCCTTGCACTGCGTTGACTTTCAAGCCATCGATCGACTCACACCACGGTGGCACGTGGGATAGCCCTGTGGGAAAGCCTCGTGGAAAGCCACAGATCCCTTGATCCAGGCGAAGGGAAGCATGACACTGCTGCCACAGCTCCGGAGGTAAGCGCACGTGCATGCGCCCCACTCAAACGAGGACTGACTCCCTGGGGAGACTCCAGAAGTACCCCAAGATCCATGTCAGCACTGCAGAAGAATCCTCAGGTTCCGGCACCGACTCCACACAAGGTCTTAGGCCCGGCCTCGATGGTAGAGGAATCCCGAGAGGCCCCCGAGCAACTCGCATGTGGACTGGCCTTTCCTGAGGCCACCAGAGCGGGTCCTGAGGTCCCCGTCGTAAGTCGAGAGCACCTGCGCAACTCGAGAAAATCCAGGAGGTTCTCCCTCCAGGCGAGATGAGGCCCATTTCCGCTGAAGCGTCTGGAGGCTAATCACACCTAACCTCTGGAACTTCCAAAGGGTCCTTCACACCTTGCTGCCACTCAAGAAGTTCCCTGACATACCCGTCTCCTCTCGATAGGAAGCACGAGGGTCCCGCCACATCCAGAGGAGCCCTTTCCGCTCGTAGCTCGAGATGTGGGATCCTTTCCCTGCTTCGTCGGAAAGAATTCCCGGCGTTCCCGTCGCATCTCAAGTGGAGGCGCTCTCCACAGGAATGCGAGAGGAACTCCAGAGTCGTGCCACCATTCCAAGAGTCCCCTAGATGTCTCAGTCCATTCCAGAGGAACCTGTTTTCCCTGCACTGCTCGACTTTCACGCCGAGGTTCGACTCACACCTCGGGCATGTGGACAGCCCTCTGGGATAGCCTCGTGGTAAAGCCTGGAGGAAAAGCCACAGATCACTTGATCCACGCGACCGGAAGCGTGACACTGCTGCTACAGCTCGGGAGGAAAGCGCACGTGCATGCCCCATTCGAGACGAAGACTGACTTCCCTGGGGGGGGCTCCAGAGCTACCCAAAGATCCATGTCAGCCTGTAGAGAATCCTCAGGTTCCTGCCCCAACTCCTCGCAAGGTCTTTTTTTTTTTTCCTTTTTACTCTTTTCTTTGCATTTATTTAAACACAGTTCTCAAAATTTTGAGTGAAATTGGGCCTCCTTTGGTAAGCAAAGAACCTGAAATTAGTATTTAAAAAATGAACAGGCAAAGTCTTCAGATCATCCACAACACAGTGTGTAGTGTTCCCTTCTTTTTTTCTCAAAACTCTGAACACCCAGTTTTTCCATATAGTCTTAAAAGCTAGAGAACAAGAGTACATTTGTGGTGGAATATTATTTTCACTTGCTGATTACTAATTGAAATACCATTATCCCTTCTAACAGCTTTAAGAAATAGCCTTTTTAAGGCATACATTGTGCAACTCATCTTATTCCCTGCTATGTATAATACAGATTACATAAAGGCTGTCAAAGTCACATTTATATAAGCATTAAGCATTTGCTGTATTGAAAGATCTTTAGTTTTTAACACTAGCAGTATAGAGTTACAGAGCGTAATTTTTATCACTTAACTGCAGGTATATTAAGTATGGTATGTTTCATGGACTCGAGGAAAACGGGCATTTTTTTCTTTAATTTACTACTACAATCTAATCAGAACAGTTCTCCTAAGCATTGATATGTTAGAAAGAAAAGTAAAAACCAAACGTTATTGTTGCTTTTTGCCATTTGGTAGCATTTTACACACAGGCTTCAATCTTCAGAATACCTGTATTCAGTAGAAAACCATTTAAATGAAGTTCTGTACAATAGAAACTTCTCAGCAGTCAAAATTTTAGACTGTAAAAAAATACATGTAAAACATACTTTTCTGAAAACACTTAACTTTGAACAAAGCACCGAACTACACAAATGCAGAATGAAAACAGCATTTCAACTCCACCAAAAGTAGTCATCATAAAAGGTGTAAAAGTCACCTAACTTCACCAGGCACTGTTCACTTTTTAAACAGGAGACAATAAAAATATTGTCCACAAACAATATCCCAACTCTAGGGCAGGTTTCAGAAAGTCTTCATCTTCATGCTTTAATAGCGATGAGTGAGTATGATCGAGATCTGGAACGTGATCTGTATCCTCCACGACTATAGTAGGGAGAAGGTGACCGTCTTCTGTATTTCTGATCCCTGTCTTGAGCAGCTCTCCATTCCTCCTCCTCCTCCTCCTCCTCTGTACGATCTGCTGTAATAGTCCGATCATCATAGCCATATCATCAATCATCGGCTCGACGGCGTGAGCTGCCATAGGTAGGTCTCCCCATGTAAATTCCTGCTGTTGGAGTATGTGGTCTTTTCGTTATGGAGAAGTCAACTCTGATCCTACATCCATCAAGCTCCATTCCATTGGCACGCTCTTTTGCTTCCTTGGCATCATCTACATTTTCAAAGTATACAAAGGCAAATCCTCTTGAACGTCTAGACTGCTGGTCATATACAATAGATACATCAGCAATTGGGCCATATTTAGAGAACATTTCTCTTAGATCTCTTTCTGTAGTATACAAGCTCAATCCAAATACTCCAAGACAACAGTTAGGATCAGGATTTGCCCGATTCCCAACATGACGCCAGCGAGTAGACATGGGAGAATGACTGTGGCTATGCCGTCTTCGATAATCTCTGCTGTAAGATCTGCTACGAGATCTTCTATGGGACCGGGACCGAGATCGTGACCTTGTATAATGCCTCCGAGAACTTCTTCTGGATCTAGACCTAGATTCCGATCTGGACCTGGACTTTGATCTGGAACGCCTGGAATCTTCCTTGGAGCGAGACCTTGCAGGGTATGACTTGCAGATTTCCCAGATCCATGAGCACTTCCGCTTCTGGAAGCAGAACGGGATTCCCCTCGCCGTAGTTCTCCTCGCCGCTGTCGCTCATGACTTTCACTGCTGTCGCCGCTCGATGTGCTTCAATCGAAGCTGCCAACCTCTCGCACCTTCAGTGTAGAGGCTCCGCCGCAGCCTCACACCACACACCGGTGCCCCAGGCACTGAGAACCGAAACGCTCCGCGCCGCCTCCGCTCGGGCTCTCCACACAAGGTCTTAGGCCCCGGCATCGACGTGAGAGGAATCCTGAGAGGCCCCCTAGCAACTCCCATGGGCACTGGCCTTTTCTGAGGCCACAGGAGCGGGTCCCTGAGGTCCCCATGCTAAGACGAGAGCACCTGCTCCAACTCAAGATAATCCAGGAGGTTCTCCCCTCCAGGCGAGATGAGGCCCATTTCCCCTGAGGCATCTCGAGGCTAATCACACCTAACCTCTGGAACTTCCAAAGGGTCTTTGACACCCCTGCGGCAAGTCAAGAAGATCACCACATACCCGTCTCCACTCGAGATGAAGCACGAGGGTCCCACCCACATCCAGAGGAGCCCCGTTTCCGCCTCGTATCTAGAGAGGAGGGATCCTTTCCCTGCGTGGTCGGGAAAGAATTCCTGGTTCCCGTCGCATCTCAAGAGGAAGTGCTCTCCACAGGAAAGGCCAGAGGAACTCCAGGGTCGTGCCACCATTCCAAGAGTTCCCCAGATGTCTCAGTCCATTCCAGAGGAACCTGTTTTCCCTGCACTGCCATGACTTTCACGCCGAGGATCGTCTCACACCAAGGTGGCATGTGGACAGCCCTGTGGGAAAGCCTCATGGGAAAGCCTAGAGGGAAAGCCACAGATCCCTTGATCCACGCGACGGGAAGCGTGACACTGCTGCTACCGCTCAGGAGGAAAGCGCACGTGCATGCCCCACTCGAGACGAGGACTGACTCCCCTGGGGAACTCCAGAAGTACCACAAGATCCATGTCAGCACTGGAGAGGAATCTTCAGGTTCCAGCCCCGACTTCACACAAGGTCTTAGGCCCCGGCATCGACAGGAGAGGAATCCTGAGAGGCCCCCTAGAAACTTGAATGGGGACTGGCCTTTCCTGAGGCCACCAGAGCTGGCCCCTGAGGTCCCCGTCGTAAGTCGAGAGCACCTGCCGCAACTCGAGAAAATCCAGGAGGTTCTCCCCTCCAGGCGAGATGAGGCCCATTTCCACTGAGGTGTCTCGAGGCTAATCACACCTAACCTCTGGAACTTCCAAAAGGTACTTTACACCCTTGCTGCAACTCAAGAAGTTCCCCGACATACCCGTCTCCACTCGAGAATAAGCAAGATGGTCCCCCCTACATCCACAGGAGGCGCGTTTCCGCCTCGTCGCTCGAGATGAGGGATCCTTTTCCTTCCGGGGACCAGCGTGAGGAATTCCGCCTATGGCAAAGGTCATGAGGAAGGAGGCTTGGCATGCGCAAAGGCGTGATCAAGCCTCAGGTAACCCCCTGTTCCCGAGCATCGAACCCAAAACCAGAGTCTGTTTTATGCTCTCACCTACACTTCTGACTTTACGGGGGCTCTCCCCATAACTGTTTCTCTCGGAGAAGAAGTAAACGTGCAGCTTCAAGGCAATAAATATTCTTGGGCATGACAAGAGTGTTTCAGCTTGCCGACTCCTCTGAAGGTTATCTAGCCCACCTTTATAGGTTTGTCCGGCCACATGTGATTGTTTACAGCCTCCCAACCTGAGAGGCATGAGATGTTTTAGACTTACTAAAGGCAAATTATTTTGGGGAGTTAGAAATTATTAGTATAGTTGGTTAGGAATTATATTGGTGAAGGGTTCTTCATTTGTTGTGTCAAAAATTGCTGCTAATTCCCTGCTCTGGGTGGGACAAGGATATTTTAGGTCAAACCTCTCTGCTGACAGACCAGCTTGTGTGACAGGATTATCCATACTGCTGCCACTAGGCACAAGATTGTTTACTGCCTCTCAACTGTAAACAGCACAGAGAGTTTTGGAGTATTTTGAGAGTCTTAATTAGCATAGGACTTTTCTTCTTGTTGAGTCAATGATTGCCACCAGGCCTCCATATCCTTAGGCACTTGGGAATATATTAATCAATGTATTTGGAATATAGCAAAGGAAATATAGCAGTTTTTGATGTTAGCAATACTAGACTTTTTGAGTTAATGGATTTTCACTTTTGTAATAGATCACTGTACTTTGTTATATATCACTGTGTCCTTTCTATGTAAGAATGTAACTTTATCATATCTTAAGACTAAATAGATCTTAAGGGGAGAATTGATGAAAGGATTTTCATTTGTTAGGCTGATGTTTGCTGATAAATCTCCATGTTCCCTACCCTTATAATGAATATAACTAGTATATAGGAGAAATAAGTATTAACCTTTAAGCATATAGGAGAAATAAGAATTCACCTTTAAGACTAATCATGTTAACCTTGGGTTAAATAATTCCTTTCTTGATTGTAACTCACTACACCCTCACCCTATAGGAATGTAACTTTATTTGGAGGGTGGTGCCTGTTTAAGAAAAAAACACCCTTGGAAGAAATAAGTTTATTTGGTTATCAGAAAGAAAGGATCATAAAATGTCAGCAGGTCTCATTCATGGCCAGAAGATGATGTAAGATCCCTAAGACCTTTTTTTATACATTTATGTGAAGCACCTGATTTTGATAAAGGTCAGGATGCCGACTCCTGCGTGACTCTGTATTCATCCCTATGTGTAACAAGAGGTATACAAGCAAAACCAAAAATAAAGAAATCAGATCAGTTTCCGGAAAGACTGATTCCCCATGTCGCTTCTTTTTTGCTCCCGTTTTTCTGGCTGAATTCTCTACTGGAGGATGGATGCTATTCCACGTAATCCAAGTTATTCAGCCTCTTTTTCTCCAATAATCTTCCTACTACACAATCCATTTCTAATCTCTTTATATCTGGGATTAAATATGTATATTTCCAAAGACGACGACTACGTCCCCACCTTCGAATCACGCTGGATCCACCGGGGCTGGACGGGACTTTCCCTGCTTGGTCGGGAAAGTATTCCCGGCGTTCCCACCGCATCTCAAGAAGAGGCGCTCTCCACAGGAAAGGCGAGAGGAACTCCAGGGTCGTGCCACAATTCCAAGAGTCCCCCAGATGTCTCAGTCCATTCCAGAGGAACCTGTTTTCCCTGCACTGCCTTGATTTTCACGCCGAGGATCGACTGGCACCATGGTGGCACGTGGGACAGCGATGTGGGAAAGCCTCGTGGGAAAGCCTCGAGGGAAAGCCCCGTGAGAAATACCTCGAGGGAAAGACATAGATCTCTTGATCCACGCGACGGGCAGCGTGACACTGCTACTGCAGCTCAGGAGGTAAGCGTTCTTGCATGATCCCGCTGAGAAGAGGACTGACACCCCTGGGGAGACTCAAGAAGTACCCAAGAACCATGTCACCACGGGAGAGTCAGGTACCGCCTCGACTTCACACAAGGTCTTAGGCCCCACCATCGACGGGAGAGGAATCCTGAGAGGCCCCCGTAGCCACTCGGATGGGAACTGGCCTTTCCTGACGCCACCAGAGCGGGTCCCTGAGGTCCCAGCGTACGTTGAGAACACCTGCCACAATTCGAGAAAATCCAGGAGGTTCTCCCTCCAGGCAAGATGAGGCCAATTTCCGCTGAGGCACTCGAGGCTAATCACACCTAAACTCTGGAAATTCCAAAGGTTCCTTCACAACCTTGCTGAAACTCAAGAAGTTCCCGACATACCGTCTCCACTCCAGAGGAAGCACGAGGGTCCCGCCACATCCAGAGGCCCCGTTTCTGCCTCGGACCTCGAGATGACGGATCCTTTCCCTGCTTGGTCGGGAAAGAATTCCGGCGTTCCCCGTCCCATCTCAAGAGGAGGCGCTCTCCACAGGAAAGGCGAGCGGAACTCCAGGGTCGTACACCATTCCAAGAGTCCCCAGATGTCACAGTCCATTCCAGAGGAACCTGTTTTCCCTGCACTGCCTCGACTTTCAAGCGAGGATCGACTCACACCATGGTGGCAGGTGGGACAGCCCCTGTGGGAAAGACTCTTGGGAAAGCCTTGAAGGAAAGACTTGAGTGAAAGCTACAGATCCTTGACACGCGTTAGGAAGCGTGACACTGCTGCTACAGCTCGGAGGAAAGCGCACGTGCATGCCCACACTCGAGACGAGGACTGACTTCCCTGGGGAGACTCTAGAGTACCCAAGAACCATGTCAGCACTGGA
>NW_017196459.1:0-8489 GCF_001704415.2 Capra hircus
GCCGTCGTAAGCGAGAGCACCTGCCGCAACTCGAGAAATTCCAGGAGGTTCTCCCTTCCAGGAGAGATGAGGGCCAATTTCCGCTGAGGCGTCTCGAGGCTAATCACACCTAACCTATGGAACTTCCAAGGAGTCCTTCAAACCCTTGCTGCAACTCAAGAATTTCCCCGACATACCCGTCTCAGTCGAGAGGAAGCACGAGAGTCCCACACATCCAGAGGAGCCTCGTTTCCACCTCATGGCTCGAGAGGAGGGATCCTTTCACTGCGTGGTCGGGAAAGAATTCCCGGCATTCCCCTCGCATCTCAAGAGGAGGCGATCTCCACAGGAAAGGCGAGAGGAACTCCAGGGTCGTGCCACCATTCCAGAGTCCCCCAGATGTCTCAGGACATTCCAGGGAAACCTTTTCCCTGCACTGCCTCGACTTTCAAGCCGAGGATCGACTCACACGACGGTGACACGTGGGTCAGCCCTGTGGGAAAGCCCTCGTGGGAAAGCCTCGTGGGAAAGCCTCTCGAGGGAAAGCCACAGATTCCTTGATCCACGCGAAGGGAAGCGTGACACTGCTGCTACAGCTCTGAAGGAAAGCGCCACTGCATGCCCCCACACGAGACGAGGACTGACTCCCCTGGGGAGACTCCAGAAGTAACCAAGATCCATGTCAGCACTGGAGAGGAATCCTCAGGTTCAGGCACCGATTCCACACAACGTCTTAGGCCCCGGAATCGACGGGAGAGGAATCCCGAGAGGCCCCCGAACAAATCGCATGGGGACTGGCCTTTCCGGAGGCCACCAGAGCGGGTCCCTGAGGTCCCCATCGTAAGGCTAGAGCACCTGCTGCAACTCGAGAAAATCCAGGAGGTTCTCCCTCCAGGCTAAATGAGGCCCATTTCCTCTAAGGCATCTCGAGGCTAATCACACCTAAACTCTGGAACTTCGAAAGGGTCTTTCACACCCTTGCTGCAACTCAAGAAGTTCCCCGACATACCCGTCTCCACTCGAGAGGAAGCACGAGAGTTCTGCCCACATCCAGAGGAGCCCCGTTTCCGCCTCCTATCTCGAGAGGAGGGATTCTTTCACTGTGTTCGGGAAAGAATCCCGGCGTTGCCGTCGCATTTCAAGAGGAGGCGCTCTCCACAGGAAAGGCGAGAGGAACTCCAGGGTCGGGCCACCATTCCAAGAGTCCCCCAGATGTCTCAGTCCATTCCAGGAAAAACTATTTTCCCTGCACTGCCTCCACTTTAAAGCCGAGGATCGACTCACACAATGGTGGCACGTGGGACAGCCCTGTGGGAAAGCCTCGTGGGAAAGCCTGGTGGGAAAGCCTCGAGGGAAAGACACAGATCCCTTGATCCCCGCGAAGGGAAGCGTGACACTGCTGCTACAGCTCAAGAGGAAAGCGCACGTGCATGTCCCACACGTGACGAAGACTGACTCCCCTGGGGAGACTCCAGAAGTATCCCAAGATCCATGTCAGCACTGGAGGGGAATCCTAAGGTTCCGGCACCGACTCCACACAAGGTCTTAGCCCCGGCATCGACGGGAGAGGAGGACCTAGAGGACGCCGTATTACTCGCATGGGGACTGGCCTTTCCTGAGGCCACCAGAGCGGGTCCCTGAGGTCCCCGTCGTAAGTCGGAATAGCTGCCCCAACACGAGAAATCCAGGAGGTTCTCCCTTCCAGGCGAGATGAAGCCCCAATTCTGCTGAGGCGTCTCGAGGCTTATCACACCTAAACTCTGGAACCTACAAAGGGTCCTTCACACCATTGTTGGAACTCAGCAAGTTCCCCGCACCACATACCCGTCTCCACTCAAGAGGAAGCACGAGAGTCCCTGAACACATCCAGAGGAGCCCCGTTTTCGCCTCCTAGCTCGAGAGGAGGGATCCTTTCCCGCTGCATGGTCGGGAAAGAATTCCCGTCGTTCCCGTCGCATCTCCAGTGGAGGCGCTCTCCACAGGAAAGGCCAGAGGAACTCCAGGGTCGTGCCACCATTCCCAGAGTCCCCCAGATGTCTCAGTCCATTCTAGGGAAACCTGTTTTCCCTGCACTGCCTCGACTTTCAAGCTGAAGATCGACTCACACCACGGTGGCACTTGGGACAGCCCTGTGGGAAAGGCCTCTTGGGAAAACCTTGTGGGAAAGCCGCGAGGGAAAGCCACAGATCCCTTGATCCCCGCCACGGGAAGCGTGACACTGCTGCTACAGCTCGGGAGGAAAGCGCACGTGCATGCCCCCACTCGAGACGAGGACTGACTCCCCTGGGGAGACTCCAGGTGTACCCCAAGATCCATGTCAGCACTGGAGGGGAATTCTAAGGTTCCGGCACCGACTCCACACAAGGTCTTAGGCCCCGGCATCGACGTGAGGGGAATCCCGAGAGGCCCCCGAGAAACTCGCATGGGGACTGGCCTTTCCTTGAGGCCCACCAGAGCGGGTCCCTGAGGTCCCCGTCGTAAGTTGAGAGCACCTGTCACAACTCGACAAATTCCAGTGGGTTCTCCCCTCCAGGTGAGATGAGGCCCATTTCCGCTGAGGCGTCTCAAGGCTAATCACACCTAAAGTCTGGAATTTCCAAAGGGTCCTTCACACCCTTGCTGCAACTTAAGAAGTTCCCCGACACACCTGTCTCCACTCGAGAGGAAGCACCAGAGTCCCGCCCACATCCAGAAGAACCCCGTTTCCGCCTCTTTTGCTCGAGAGGAGGGATCCTTTCCCTGCGTAGTCGGGAAAGAATTCCCGGTGTTCCCATAGCATCTCAAGAGGAGGCCCTCTCCACAAAAAAGGCGAGAGGAACTCCAGGGTCGTGCCACCAATCCGAGAGTCCTCCGATGTCTCAGTATATTCCAGGGAAACCTGTATTCCCTTCACTGCCTCGACTTTCAAGCCGAGGATCGACTCACACCACGTTGGCACTTTGGGACAGCCCTATGGAAAAGCCTCGTGGGAAAGCCTTGTGGAAAAGCTTCGAGGAAAAGCCACTGATTCCTTGATCCACTCGACGGGAAGCATGACACTGCTGCCCCATCTCGGGAGGAAAGCGCACGTGCATGCCCCCACTCGAGACGAGGACTGACTCCCCTAGGGACACTCCAGAAGTACACCAAGATCCATGTCAGCACTGGATAGGAAACCTCAGGTTCCGGCCACCAACTCCACCCAAGATCTTAGGTCCTGGCATTAACGGGAGGGGAATCACAAGAGGCCCCCGAGCAACTCGCATGGGGACTGGACTTTCTTGAGGCCACCAGTCGGGTCTCTGGGTTCCCCGTCGTAATTTGAGAGCACCTGCCACAACTCGAGAAAATTCAGGAGGTACTCCCCTCCAGGCGAGATGAGGCCCATTTCCCAGAGGCTTCTCGAGGCTAATCACACCTAACATCTGGAACTTCCAAAGGGTAATTCACACCCTTGCTGCAACTCAAGAAGTTCCCTGACATACCCGTCTCCACTCGAGAGGAAGCAAGAGATTCCCGCCCACATCCAGAGGAGCCCCGTTTCCGCCTCCTAGCTGGAGAGGAGGGATCCTTTCCCTGCGTGGTCGGGAAAGAATTCCCGGCGTTCCCGTCGCATCTCAAGAGGAGGCGCTCTCCACAGGAAAGGCGAGAGGAACTCCAGGGTCGTGCCACCATTCCCAGAGTCCCCCAGATGTCTCAGTCCATTCCGGGGAAACCTGTTTTCCCAGCACTGCCTTGACTTTCAAGCCGAGGATAGACTCACACCATGGTGGCACGTGGGACAGCCCTGTGGGAAAGCCTCGTGGGAAAGCCTTGTGGGAAAGCCTCGAGGGAAAGGCACTGATCCCTTGATCCAAGCGACGGGAGCATGACACTGCTGCTACAGCTAGGGAGGAAAGCGCAGGTGCATGCCTCCACTCGAGACGAGGACTGACTCCCCTGGGGAGACTTCAGAAGTGCCCCAATATCCATGTCAGCAGTGGAGAGGAAAACTCTGGTTTCAGCACCGAATCCACACAAGGTCTTAGGCCCCGGCTCCGACGGGAGAGGAATCCCGAAAGGCCCCGAGCAACTCGCATGGGGACTGGCATTTCCTGAGGCCACCAGAGCGGGTCCCTGAGGTCCCCGTCGTAAGTCGAGAGAACCTGCCCTATCTCGAGAAAATCCAGGAGGTTCTCCCCTCCAGGCCCGATGAGGCCCATTTCCGCTGAGTTGTCTCGAAGCTAATCACACCTAACCTCTGAAACTTCCAAAGGATCCTTCACACCCTTGCTGCAACTCAGGAAGTTCCCCGACATACCTGTCTCCACTCGAGAGGAAGCACGAGCGTCCCGCCAACATCCAGAGGAGCCCCGTTTCCGCTCCTAGCTCGAGAGGAGGGATCCATTCCCTGGGTGGACGGAAAAGAATTTCCGGCGTTCCTGTCGCATCTCAAGAGGAGGCGCTCTCCACAGGAAAGGCGAGAGGAACTCCAGGGTGGTTACACCATTCCCAGAGTCCCCCAGATGTCTCAGTCCATTCCAGGGAAAACTGATTTCCCTGCAATGCCTCGACTTTCAAGCCAAGGATCGACTCACACCACGGTGGCACGTGGGACAGCCCTGTGGGAAAGCCTCGTGGGAAAGACTCATAGGAAAGCCTCGAAGGAAAGCCACAGATCCCTTAATCCACTCGACGGGTATCGTGACACTGCTGCTACAGCTCGGGGGAAAGAGCACGTGCATGCCCCCACTAGATACGAGGACTGACTCCGCTGGGGAGACTCCAGAAGTACCCCAAGATCCATGTCAGCACTGGAGAGGAATCCTCAGGTTCCGGCACCGACTCCACACAAGGTCTTAGGCTCCGGCATCGACGGGAGGGTTATCCCGAGAAGCCCCCGAGCAACTTCCATGGGGACTGGCCTATCCTGAGGCCCCCAGGGCGGGTCCCTGAGGTCCCTTTAGTAAGTCGAGAGCACCTTCCGCAACTCGACAAAATCCAGGAGGTTCTCCCCTCCAGGCGAGATGAGGACCATTTCCGCTGAGGGGTCACGAGACTAATCACATCTAACATCTGGAACTTCCAAAGGGTCCTTCACACCCTTGCTGCAACTCAAGAAGTTCCCCGACATACCTGTCTCCACTCGAGAGGAACCACGAGAGTCACGCCCACATCCAGAGGAGCCCCGTTTCCGCTTCCTAGCTTGAGAGGAGGGATCCTTTCCCTGCGTGCTCGTCAATGAATTCCCGGCGTTCCCCTCGCATCTCAAGAGGAGGCGCTCTCCACAGGAAATGCGAGAGGAACTCCAGGGTCGTGCCACCATTCCCAGAGTCCCCAGATGTCTCAGTCCATTCCCGGGAAACCCTTTTTCCCTGCACTGCCTCGACTTTCAAGCCGAGGATCGACTCAAACCACGGTGGCACGTGGGACACCCTGTGGGAAAGCCTCGTGGGAAAGCCTCGAGGGAAAGCCTCGAGGGAAAGCCACAGATCCCTTGATACACGCGAAGGAAAGCGTGACAGTGCTGCTACAGCTCGGGAGGAAAGAGCACGTGCATGCCCCCACTCGAGACAAGGACTGATTCCCCTGGAGAGACTCCAAAAGTACCCCAAGATCCATGTCAACACTGGAGAGGAATCCTCAGTTTCCGGCACCCACTCCACACAAGATCTTAGGCGCCAGCATCGACGGGAGAGGAATCCCGAGAGGCCCCCGGGCAACTCGCATGGGGACTTGTCTTTCCTGAGGCCATCAGAGCGGTTCCTTGAGGTCCCGTCGTAAGTCGAGAGCACCTGCCGCAACTCGAGAAAATCCAGGAGGTTTTCCCCTCCAGGCGAGATGAGGCCCATTTCCGCTGAGGTGTCTCGAGGCTAATCACACCTAAACTCTGGAACTTCCAAAGGGTCCTTCACACCCTTGCTGCAACTCAAGAAGTTTCCCGACATACCCGTCTCCACTCGAGAGGAAGCATGAGAGTCCCGCCCAAATCCAGAGGAGCCTCGTTTCCGCCTCCTAGCTCGAGGGGAGGGATCCTTTCCCAGCGTGGTCGGGAAAGAATTCCCGGCGTTCCCGTTGCATCTCAAGAGGAGGCGCTCTCCACAGGAAAGGCGAGAGGAACTCCAGGGTCGGGCCACCATTCCCAGAGTCCCCTGGAAGTCTCAGTCCATTCCAGGGAAAGCTGTTTTCCCTTCACTGCCTCGATTTAAAGCCAAGGATCGACTCACACCACAGTGGTACGTGGGAAAGCCCTGTGGGAAGCCTCGTGGGAAAGCGTCATGGGAAAGTCTAGAGGGAAAGCCACAGATCCCTTGATCCACGAAAAGGGAAGCATGACACTGCTGCTACAGCTCAGGAGGAAATCGCACGTGCATGCCCCCTCTCGAGACAAGGACTGACTCCCCTGGGGAGACTCCAGAAGTACCACAAGATCCATGTCGGCACTGGAGAGGAATCCTCAGGTTCCGTCACTGAGTCCACACAAGGTCTTAGGCCCAGCATCGACGGGAGAGGAATCCCGAGAGGCCCGGGAGAAACTCGCATGGGGACTGGCCTTTCCTGAGGCCACCAGAGCGGGTCCCTGAGGTCCCCATCGTAAGTCGAGAGCACCTGCCGCAAGTCGAGAAAATCCAGGAGGTTGTCCCCCTCCAGGCGAGATGAGGCCCATTTCCGCTGAGGCGACTGGAAGCTAATCACCCCTAATCTCTGGAACTTCCAAAGGGTCCTTCACAGCCTTGCTGCAACTCAAGAAGTTCCCCGACATACCCGTCTCCACTCAGAGGAAGCACGAGAGTCCCGCCTACATCCAGAGGGGCCCCATTTCCGGCGTCCTAGCTCGAGAGGGGATCCTTTCCTTTCGTGGTCGGCAAAGAATTCCCGGCGTTCCCGTCGCATCTCAGGAGGAGGCGCTCTACACAGGAAAGGCGAGAGGAACTCCAGGGTCGTGCACCATTCCCAGAGTCCCCAAGATGTCTCAGTCCATTCCAGGGAAACCTGTTTTCCCTGCACAGCCTCGACATTCAAGCGAGGATCGACTCACATCATGGGTGGCACGTGGGACAACCATGTGGGAAAGTCTCGTGGGAAAGCCTCGTGTGAAAACCTCCAGGGAAAGCCATAGATCCATTGATCCACGCGAAGGGAAGCGTGACACTGCTGCTACAGCTGGGGAGGTAAGCGCACGTGCATGCCCCCACTCGAGACGGGGACTGACTCCCCTGGGAGACTCCAGAAGTACCCCAAGATCCATGTCGGCACTGGAGAGGAATCCTCAGGTTCCGGCACCGACTCCACACAAGGTCTTAGGCCCCGGCATAGACGGGAGAGGAATCCCGAGAGGCCCCCGAGCAACTCGCATGGGGACTGGCCTTTCCTGAGGCGACCAGAGCGGGTCCCTGAAGTCCCCGTCGTTAGTCGAGAGCACCTGCCGCAACTCGAGAAAATCCAGGAGGTTCTCCCCTCCAGGCGAGATGAGGCCCATTTCCGCTGAGGCGTCTCGAGGCTAATCAAAACCTAACCTCTGGAACTTTCAAGGGGTCCTTCACACCCTTGCTGCAACTCAAGAAGTTCCCCGACATGCCCGTCTCCACTCGAGAGGAAGCACGAGAGTCCCGCCCACATCCAGAGGAGCCCTGTTTCCGCCTCCTAGCTCGAGAGGAGGGATCCTTTCCCTGCGTGGTCGGGAAAGAATTCCCGGTTCCCGTCGCATCTCAAGAGGAGGCGCTCTCCACAGGAAAGGCGAGAGGAACTCCAGGGTCGTGCCACATTCCCTGAGTCCCCCAGATGTCTGAGTCCATTCCAGGGAAATCTGTTTTCCCTTCACTGCCTCGACTTTAAAGCCAAGGATCGACTCACACCACAGTGGTACGTGGAAAGCCCTGTGGGAAGCCTCGTGGGAAAGCGTCATGGGAAAGTCTAGAGGGAAAGCCACAGATCCCTTGATCCACGAAAAGGGAAGCATGACACTGCTGCTACAGCTCGGGAGGAAATCGCACGTGCATGCCCCCTCTCGAGACAAGGACTGACTCCCCTGGGGAGACTCCAGAAGTACCACAAGATCCATGTCGGCACTGGAGAGGAATCCTCAGGTTCCGTCACTGAGTCCACACAAGGTCTTAGGCCCCAGCATCGACGGGAGAGGAATCCCGAGAGGCCGGGAGAAACTCGCATGGGACTGGCCTTTCCTGAGGCCAACAGAGCGGGTCCCTGAGGCCCTCGTTGTAAGTCGAGAGCACCTGCCACAACTCGAGAAAATCCAGGAGGTTCTCCCTCCAGGCGAGATGAGGCCCATTTCGGCTGAGACAACTAGGGGGGTAATCAGACTTAAACTCTGGAACTTCCAAAGGGTCCTTCACACCCTTGCTGCAACTCAAGAAGTTCCCCGACATACCCGTCTCCACTCAAGAGGAACCCGAGCGTCCCGCCGTATCCAGAGTGGCCCCGTTTCCGCCTGCTAGCTCGAGAGGAGGGATCCTTTCCCTGCGTGGTCCTGAAAGAATTCCTAGCGCTCCGTCTCATCTCAAGAGGAGGCGCTCTCCACAGTAAAGGCGAGA
>NW_017196460.1:0-8488 GCF_001704415.2 Capra hircus
AACATGGAGATTTTATCAGCAAACGATCAGCCTAACAAATTAAAATCCTTTCATCAATTCTCCCTTAAGATCTATTTAGTCTTAAGATATGATAAAGTTACATTTCTTACATAGAAAGGACACACAGTGATATATAACAAAGTACAGTGATCTATTTACAAAAGTGAAAATCCATTAACTCAAAAAGTCTAGTATTGCTAACATCAAAAACTGCTATATTTCCTTTGCTATATTTCCAAATACATTGATTAATATATTCCCAAGTGCCTAAGGATATGGAGGCCTGTGGCAATCATTGACTCAACAAAAGAAAAAAAGTCCTATGCTAATTAAGACTCTCAAAATACTCCAAAACTCTCTGTGCTGTTTACAGTTGAGAGGTAGTAAACAATCTTGTGCCTAGTGGCAGCAGTATGGATAATCCTGTCACACAAGCTGGTCTGTCAGCAGAGAGGTTTGACCTAAAATATCCTTGTCCCACCCAGAGCAGGGAATTAGCAGCAATTTTTGACACAACAAATGAAGAACCCTTCACCAATATAATTCCTAACCAACTATACTAATAATTTCTAACTCCCCAAAATAATTTGCCTTTAGTAAGTCTAAAACATCTCATGCCTCTCAGGTTGGGAGGCTGTAAACAATCACATGTGGCCGGACAAACCTATAAAGGTGGGCTAGATAACCTTCAGAGGAGTCGGCAAGCTGAAACACTCTTGTCATGCCCAAGAATATTTATTGCCTTGAAGCTGCACGTTTACTTCTTCTTCTCGAGAGAAACAGTTATGGGGAGAGCCCCCGTAAAGTCAGAAGTGTAGGTGAGAGCATAAAACAGACTCTGGTTTTGGGGTTCGATGCTCGGGAACAGGGGGTTACCTGAGGCTTGATCACGCCTTTGGCATGCCAAGCCTCCTTCCTCATGACCTTTGCCATAGGCGGAATTCCTCACGCTGGCCCCCGGAAGGAAAGGATCCCTCATCTCGAGCGACGAGGCGGAAACGCGCCTCCTGTGGATGTGGGGGGGACCATCTTGCTTATTCTCGAGTGGAGACGGGTATGTCGGGGAACTTCTTGAGTTGCAGCAAGGGTGTAAAGTACCTTTTGGAAGTTCCAGAGGTTAGGTGTGATTAGCCTCGAGACACCTCAGTGGAAATGGGCCTCATCTCGCCTGGAGGGGAGAACCTCCTGGATTTTCTCGAGTTGCGGCAGGTGCTCTCGACTTACGACGGGGACCTCAGGGGCCAGCTCTGGTGGCCTCAGGAAAGGCCAGTCCCCATTCAAGTTTCTAGGGGGCCTCTCAGGATTCCTCTCCTGTCGATGCCGGGGGCCTAAGACCTTGTGTGAAGTCGGGGCTGGAACCTGAAGATTCCTCTCCAGTGCTGACATGGATCTTGTGGTACTTCTGGAGTCTCCCCAGGGGAGTCAGTCCTCGTCTCGAGTGGGGGCATGCACGTGCGCTTTCCTCCCGAGCGGTAGCAGCAGTGTCACGCTTCCCGTCGCGTGGATCAAGGGATCTGTGGCTTTCCCTCTAGGCTTTCCCATGAGGCTTTCCCACAGGGCTGTCCCACATGCCACCTTGGTGTGAGACGATCCTCGGCGTGAAAGTCGTGGCAGTGCAGGGAAAACAGGTTCCTCTGGAATGGACTGAGACATCTGGGGAACTCTTGGAATGGTGGCACGACCCTGGAGTTCCTCTGGCCTTTCCTGTGGAGAGCACTTCCTCTTGAGATGCGACGGGAACGCCAGGAATTCTTTCCCGACCACGCAGGGAAAGGATCCCTCCTCTCTAGATACGAGGCGGAAACGGGGCTCCTCTGGATGTGGGCGGGACCCTCGTGCTTCATCTCGAGTGGAGACGGGTATGTCGGTGATCTTCTTGACTTGCAGCAGGGGTGTCAAAGACCCTTTGGAAGTTCCAGAGGTTAGGTGTGATTAGCCTCGAGATGCCTCAGGGAAATGGGCCTCATCTCGCCTGGAGGGGAGAACCTCCTGGATTATCTTGAGTTGGAGCAGGTGCTCTCGTCTTAGGATGGGGACCTCAGGGACCCGCTCCTGTGGCCTCAGAAAAGGCCAGTGCCCATGGGAGTTGCTAGGGGGCCTCTCAGGATTCCTCTCACGTCGATGCCGGGGCCTAAGACCTTGTGTGGAGAGCCCGAGCGGAGGCGACGCGGAGCGTTTCGGTTCTCAGTGCCTGGGGCACCGGTGTGTGGTGTGAGGCTGCGGCGGAGCCTCTACACTGAAGGTGCGAGAGGTTGGCAGCTTCGATTGAAGCACATCGAGCGGCGACAGCAGTGAAAGTCATGAGCGACAGCGGCGAGGAGAACTACGGCGAGGGGGAATCCCGTTCTGCTTCCAGAAGCGGAAGTGCTCATGGATCTGGGAAATCTGCAAGTCATACCCCTGCAAGGTCTCGCTCCAAGGAAGATTCCAGGCGTTCCAGATCAAAGTCCAGGTCCAGATCGGAATCTAGGTCTAGATCCAGAAGAAGTTCTCGGAGGCATTATACAAGGTCACGATCTCGGTCCCGGTCCCATAGAAGATCTCGTAGCAGATCTTACAGCAGAGATTATCGAAGACGGCATAGCCACAGTCATTCTCCCATGTCTACTCGCTGGCGTCATGTTGGGAATCGGGCAAATCCTGATCCTAACTGTTGTCTTGGAGTATTTGGATTGAGCTTGTATACTACAGAAAGAGATCTAAGAGAAATGTTCTCTAAATATGGCCCAATTGCTGATGTATCTATTGTATATGACCAGCAGTCTAGACGTTCAAGAGGATTTGCCTTTGTATACTTTGAAAATGTAGATGATGCCAAGGAAGCAAAAGAGCGTGCCAATGGAATGGAGCTTGATGGATGTAGGATCAGAGTTGACTTCTCCATAACGAAAAGACCACATACTCCAACAGCAGGAATTTACATGGGGAGACCTACCTATGGCAGCTCACGCCGTCGAGATTACTATGACAGAGGATATGATCGAGGCTATGATGATCGGGACTATTACAGCAGATCGTACAGAGGAGGAGGAGGAGGAGGAGGAGGATGGAGAGCTGCTCAAGACAGGGATCAGAAATACAGAAGACGGTCACCTTCTCCCTACTATAGTCGTGGAGGATACAGATCACGTTCCAGATCTCGATCATACTCACCTCGTCGCTATTAAAGCATGAAGATGAAGACTTTCTGAAACCTGCCCTAGAGTTGGGATATTGTTTGTGGACAATATTTTTTTATTGTCTCCTGTTTAAAAAGTGAACAGTGCCTGGTGAAGTTAGGTGACTTTTACACCTTTTATGATGACTACTTTTGGTGGAGTTGAAATGCTGTTTTCATTCTGCATTTGTGTAGTTCGGTGCTTTGTTCAAAGTTAAGTGTTTTCAGAAAAGTATGTTTTACATGTATTTTTTTACAGTCTAAAATTTTGACTGCTGAGAAGTTTCTATTGTACAGAACTTCATTTAAATGGTTTTTCTACTGAATACAGGGTATTCTGAAGATTGAAGCCTGTGTGTGTAAAATGCTACCAAATGGCAAAAAGCAACAATAACGTTTGGTTTTTACTTTTCTTTCTAACATATCAATGCTTAGGAGAACTGTTCTGATTAGATTGTCAGTAGTAAATTAAAGAAAAAAATGCCCGTTTTCCTCGAGTCCATGAAACATACCATACTTAATATACCTGCAGTTAAGTGATAAAAATTACGCTCTGTAACTCTATACTGCTAGTGTTAAAAACTAAAGATCTTTCAATACAGCAAATGCTTAATGCTTATATAAATGTGACTTTGACAGCCTTTATGTAATCTGTATTATACATAGCAGGGAATAAGATGAGTTGCACAATGTATGCCTTAAAAAGGCTATTTCTTAAAGCTGTTAGAAGGGGATAATGGTATTTCAATTAGTAATCAGCAAGTGAAAATAATATTCCACCACAAATGTACTCTTGTTCTTCTAGCTTTTAAGACTATATGGAAAAACTGGGGTGCTTCAGAGTTTTGAGAAAAAAGAAGGAACACTACACCTGTGTGTGGATGATCTGAATGCATGAAAAATACTACTTTCAGGTTCTTTGCTTACCAAAGGAGGCCCAATTTCACTCAAAAGTTTTGAGAACTGTGTTTAAATAAATGCAAAGAAAAGAGTAAAAAGGAAAGAAAAAAAAAAGACCTTGTGAGGAGTTGGGCAGGAACCTGAGGATTCCTCTACAGTGCTGACATGGATCTTGGGGTACTTCTGGAGCCCCCCCAGGGAAGTCAGTCTTCGTCTCGAATGGGGGCATGCACGTGCGCTTTCCTCCGAGCTGTAGCAGCAGTGTCACACTTCCGGTCGCGTGGATCAAGTGATCTGTGGCTTTTCCTCCAGGCTTTACCACGAGGCTATCCCAGAGGGCTGTCCCACATGCCGCCGAGGTGTGAGTCGAACCTCGGCGTGAAAGTCGAGCAGTGCAGGGAAAACAGGTTCCTCTGGAATGGACTGAGACATCTAGGGGACTCTTGGAATGGTGGCACGACTCTGGAGTTCCTCTCGCATTTCCTGGGAGAGCGCCTCCACTTGAGATGCGACGGGAACGCCGGGAATTCTTTTCCCGACGAAGCAGGAAAGGATCCCACATCTCGAGCTACGAGGCGGAAAGGGGCTCCTCTGGATGTGGGCGGGACCTCGTGCTTCCTATCGAGAGGAGACGGGTATGTCGGGGAACTTCTTGAGTTGCAGCAAGGGTGTGAAGGACCCTTTGGAAGTTCCAGAGGTTAGGTGTGATTAGCCTCCAGACGCTTCAGCGGAAATGGGCTTCATCTCGCCTGGAGGGGAGAACCTCCTGGATTTTCTCGAGTTGCGGCAGGTGCTCTCGACTTACGACGGGGACCTCAGGGACCCGCTCTGGTGGCCTCAGGAAAGGCCAGTCCACATGCGAGTTGCTCGGGGGCCTCTCGGGATTCCTCTACCATCGATGCCGGGGCCTAAGACCTTGTGTGGTCGGTGCGGAACCTGAGGATTCCTCTGCAGTGCTGACATGGATCTTGGGTACTTCTGGAGTCCCCAGGGGAGTCAGTCCTCGTTTGAGTGGGCGCATGCACGTGCGATTACCTCCGAGCTGTGGCAGCAGTGTCATGCTTCCCTTCGCCTGGATCAAGGGATCTGTGGCTTTCCCTCGAGGCTTTCCCACGACGCATTCCCAGGAGGCTTTCCCACAGGGCTGTCCCACGTGCCACCGTAGTGTGAGTCGCTCCTCGGCTTGAAAGTCGAGGCAGTGCAAGGAAAACTGTTTTCCCTGGAATGGACTGAGACATCTGGGGGAATCTGGGAATGGTGGCACGAACCTGGAGTTCCTCTCGCCTTTCCTGTGGAGAGTGCCTCCACTTCAGATGTGACGGGAACGCCGGGAATTCTTTCCCGCACACGCAGGGAAAGGATTCCTCCTCTCGAGCTTTGAGGCGGAATCGGGGCTCCTCTGGATGAGGCAGGACTCTCCTGCTTCCTCTCGAGCGGAGACGGGTATGTCGGGATCTTCTTGAGCTGCAGCAAGGGTGTGAAGGACCCTTTGGAATTTACCGAGGCTGGTGTGATTAGCCTCGAGACGCCTGTGCGAAATGGGCCTCATCTCGCCTGGAGGGGAGAACCTCCTGGAGTTTCTCGAGTTGCGGCAGGTGCTCTCGACTTACGACGGGGACTTCAGGGACCCGCTCTGGTGGCCTCAGGAAAGGCCAGTCCACTTGGGAGTTGCTCGGCGGCCTCTCAGGATTCCTCTCCCGTCGATGCCGGGTCCTAAAACCTTGTGTGGAGTCGGTGCCGGAACCTGAGTATCCCTCTCCAGTGCTGACATGGATCTTGGGGTACTTCTGGAGTCTCCCCAGGGGAGTCAGTCCTCGTCTCGAGTCGGGGCATGCACGTGTGCTTTCCTTCCGAGCTGTAGCAGCAGTGTCACGCTTCCCTTGGCATGGATCAAGGGATCTGTGGCTTTCCCTCGATGCTTTCCCACAAGGCTTTCCCACAGGGCTGTCCCACGTGCCACCGTGGTGTGAGTCGATCCTCGGCTTGAAACTCGAGGCAGTGCAGGGAAAACAGGATTCCCTGGAATGGACTGAGATATCTGGGTGACTCTGGGAATGGTGGCACGACCCTGGAGTTCCTCGCGCCTTTCCTGTGGAGAGCGCTTCCTCTTGAGATGCGATGGGTACGCCGGAAATTCTTTCCCGACCACGCAGGGAAAGGATCCCTCCTCTCGAGCTAGGAGGCGGAAACGGGGCTCCTCTGAATGTGGGCGGGACTCTCGTGCTTCCTCTCGAGTGGAGACGGGTATGTCGGGAATTTCTTGAGTTGCAGCAAGGGTGTGAAGGACCCTTTGGAAGTTCCAGAGGTTAGGTGTGATTAGCCTCGAGACGCCTCAGCGGAAATGGCCTCATCTCGCCTGGAGGGGAGAACCTCCTGGATTTTCTCGAGTTGCGGCAGGTTGTCTCGACTTACCACGGGACCTCAGGGACCCGCTCTGGTTGCCTCAGGAAAGGCCAGTCGCCATGCGAGTTGCTCGGGGGCCTCTCGGGATTCCTCTCCCGTCGATGCCGGTGCCTAAGGCCTTGTGTGGAGTCGGTGCCGGACCTGAGGATTCCTCTCCAGTGCTGACATGGATCTTTGGGAACTTCTGGAGTCTCCCCAGGGAGTCAGTCCTCGTCTCCAGTGGGTCATGCATGTGCGCTTTCTCCCGAGCTGTAGCAGCAGTGTCACGCTTCCCTTCGTGTGGATCAAGGATCAGGGGCTTTCCCTCGAGGCTTTCCCACAAGTCTTTCCCACAGGGCTGTCCACGTGCCACCGTGGTGTGAGTCGATCCTCGGCTTGAAAGTCGAGGCAGTGTAAGAAAAACAGGATTCCCTGGAATGGACTGAGACATCTGGGGGACTCTTGGAATGGTGGCACGACCCTGGAGTTCCTCGCGCCTTTCCTGAGAGAGCGCCTCCTCTTGAGATGCGACAGGAACACGAGGAATTCTTTCCCCACCACGCAGGGAAAGGATCCCTCCTCTCGAGCTAGGAGGCGGAAACGGGCTCTCTCTGGATGTGGGCGGACTCTCGAGCTTCCTCTCGAATGGAGACGTGTATGTGGGGAACTTCTTGAGTTGCAGCAAGGGTGTGAAGGACCCTTTGGAAGTTCCAGAGGTTCAGTGTGATTAGACTCGAGACCCCTCAGGGGAAAAGGGCCTCATCTCCCCTGGAGGGGAACCTCCTGAATTGTGTCGACTTACGGCAGGTGCTCTTGACTTACGACGGGGACATCAGGGACCCGCTCTGGTGGCCTCAGGAAAGGCCAGTCCCCATGCGAGTTGCTCGGGGGCCTCTCGGGATTCCTCTCCCTTCGATGCCGGGGCTTAAGACCTTGTGTGGAGTCGGTGCCGGAACCTGAGGATTCCTCTCCAGTGCTGACATGGATCTTGGGGTACTTCTGGAGTCTCCCCAGGGGAGTCAGTCCTCGTCTTAGTGGGCGTCTTCACATGCGCTTTCTTCTCGAGCTAGTAGGCAGTGTCATGCTTCCCTCGCGTAGATCAAGGGATTTCTGACTTTCCCTCGAGGCTTTCCCACGAGGCTTTTTCCCACGAGGCTTTCCCACAGGGCTGTCCCACGTGCCACCGTGGTGTGAGTCGATCCTCGGCTTGAAAGTCGAGGCAGTGCAGGGAAAAAAAGGTTTCCCTGGAATGGACTGAGACATCTGGGGGACTCGGGAATGGTTGGCACGACCCTGAGTTCTCTCGCCTTTCCTGTGGAAAGCGCCTCCTCTTGAGATGCGACAGGAACGACGGAATTCTTTCCCACCACGAAGGGAAAGGATCCCTCCTCTCGAGCTAGGAGGCGGAAAAACGAGCTCCTCTGGATGTGGGCGTAACTCTCGTTGCTTCACTCGGGTGGAGACGGGTATGTCGCGGAACTTCTTGAGTTGTAGCAAGGGTGTGAAGAACCCTTTGGAAGTTCCAGATGTTAGGTGTGATTAGCCTCGAGACGCCTCAGCGGAAATGGGCCTCATCTCGCCTGGAGGGAGAACCTCCTGGATTTTCTCGAGTTGCGGCAGGTGCTCTCGACTTATGACGGGGGACCTCAGGGACCCGCTCTGTGCCTCAGGAAAGGCCAGTCCCCATGCGAGTTGCTCGGGGGCCTCTCAGGATTCCTCTCCCGTGGATGCCGGGGCCTAAGATCTTGTGTAGAGTTGTTGCCGAACCTGAGCATTCCTCTCCAGTGCTGACATGGATCTTGGGGGTACTTCTGGAGTCTCCTCAGGGGAGTCAGTCCTCGTCTCGAGTGGGGGCATGCACGTGCCGCTTTTCCTCCCGAGCTGTAGCCAGCAGTGTCGCACTTCCCTTCGCGTGGATCAAGGGAACTGTGGCTTTCGGCTTTCTCGAGGCTTTCCCACGAGGCTTTCCCACAGGGCTGTCCCACGTGACACCGTGGTGTGAGTCGATCCTTGGCTTGAAAGTCAAGGAAGTGCAGGGAAAACAGGTTT
>NW_017196461.1:0-8488 GCF_001704415.2 Capra hircus
CTCAGCAGGTCTTGCCTCAGGGGCTGCTTCCCCTGAGTTGGGCTGTGGGCAGGAACCCAGACACGCAGGATCAGGCCCCAACACCTGCACATGTCTCTGCTGGGAGGAGAGTGCTAGGGAACCTACGTCTGTCATACACTTTCTAGGCACCCACGGATCAGCCTCTGGGAGTGTGGGATGAAAACCCAGCCAGGGGCCCTGGAACCTGGTGCTCTCCGTGCGGAGCTTTGTCTGGGCGGCCAAGAACCGCTGAGGAGCCCTGCAGTTGCCCTTCCTTCCCTCTGACAGAGCTTTCACTGCTGGAGCCCTTGGCAGTGTGCAACCACCAGCCCCTAAGCCCTCCTAAGGACGCTGGGACCTAAGTGCAAAGGCAAGGCAGGGGTAGAGCTGAAGCAGGAAGGCGCCAGTGGCGTCTCCCCTCACACAGCCTGCTCCTTCCTGGGGAGGGAGCCTTAAAAAGCAAGGCAAGTCTGGCAAGGCTCGCCGGCAGAGCATCTCGTGCCAGGAACTCTGCCAGATCGGGCTCTGAGCAGAGCTAGAGCTCTGCCGTACTGGAGTCGCACTTAGCTCCGTGCAAGCAGGGATTTCCCTTGACGGGGCTTGCTGCCTCCTCTTCCCCCGAGGAGGCTCGCTTCCCTGCTGGCTGTGCACTCGCCTATCAGGCGGGGCGCAGGGCTCCTCCAGCAGGTCTTGCCTCAGGGGCTGCTTCCCCTGAGTTGGGGCTGTGGGCAGGAACCCAGACACGCAGGATCAGGCCCCAACACCTGCACATGTCTCTGCTGGGGAGGAGAGTGCTAGGGAACCTACGTCTGTCATACACTTTCTGGGCACCCAAGGAATCAGCCTCGTGTGTGCGGGCTGAAAACCCCAGCCAGGGCCCTGGGAGCCTGGTGCTCTCGTGTGGCGCTGAATCTGGCGGCCAAGCAACCGCTGGAGGAGCCCTGCAGTTGCCCTTCCCTTCCCTCTGACAGAATTCTCACTGCTGGAGCCCTTGGCAGTGTGCAACCCACCAGCCCCTAAGCCTCCTTAAGGAGGACTGGGACCTAAGTGCAAAGGCAAGGCAGGATTGGAGCTGAGGCAAGAAAGGCGCCAGTGGCGACTCCAGGCTCCTGCTGCCTGCTCCTTCCTGGAGAGGCAGCCTAAAAGCAAGGCAAGTCTGGGCAAGGCTAGCCCCCGGCAGAGCAGCCTCGCGCCAGGAACTCTGCCAGATCGGGGCTCTGAGCAGAGCTAGAGCTCTGCCGTACTGGAGGCGCACTTAGCTCCGTGCAAGCAGGGCTTTCAACTTGACGGGGCTGGGCTGCCTCCTCTTCCCCGAGGAGGCTCGCTTCCCTGCTGGCTGTGCACTCGCCTATCAGGCGGGGCGCAGGGCTCCTCCAGCAGGTCTTGCCTCAGGGGGCTGCTTCCCTGAGTTGGGGCTGTGGGCAGGAACCCAGACACGCAGGATCAGGCCCCAAACACCTGCACATGTCTCTGCTGGGGAGGAGAGTGCTAGGGAACCTACGTCTGTCATACACTTTCTGGGCACCCAAGGAAATCAGCCTCCGTGTGTGCGGGGCTGAAAACCCCAGCCAGGGGCCCTGGGAGCCTGGTGCTCTCGGTGCGGCGCTGATTCTAGGCGGCCTAGAACCGCTGGAGGAGCCCTGCAGTTGCCCTTCCTTCCCTCTGACAGAGCTCTCACTGCTGAGCCCTTGGCAGTGTGCAACCACCACCCCTAAGCCCTCCCAACCACGCTGGACCTATGTGCAAAGGCAAGGCAGGATTGGAGCTGAGGCAAGGAAGGCACCAGTGGCGTCTCTCCAGGCTCGCTCAGACAGCTCCTTCCTGGGGAGGGAGCCTAAAAGCAAGGCAAGTCTGGGCAAGGCGAGCCCCCCGGCCGAGCAGCCCTCGCGCCAGAAACTCTTGCCAGATCGGGGCTCTGAGCAGAGCTAGAGCTCTGCCGTACTGGAGGCGCACTTAGCTCCGTGCAAGCAGGGCTTTCCTCTTGACTGGGCTCGGCTGCCTCCTCTTCTCCCGAGGAGGCTCGCTACACTGCTGGCTGTGCTCTCGCCTATCAGGCGGGCGCGCAGGGCTCCTCCAGCAGGTCTTGCCTCAGGGGCTGCTTCCCCTGAGTTGAGGGCTGTGGGCGGGAACCCAGACACGCAGGATAAGGCCCCAACCACCTGCACATGTCTCTGCTGGGGAGGAGAGTGCTAGGGAACCTACGTCTCTCACACACTTTCTAGGCACCCACGGAGTCAGCCTCTGGGAGTGTGGGGATGCAAAACCCAGCCAGGGGCCCTTGGAACCTGGTGCTCTCCGTGCGGAGCTTTGTCTGGGCGGCCAAGGAACCGCTGAAGGAGCCCTGCTGTTGCCCTTCGCTTCCCCTCTGACAGAGCTTTCACTGCTGGAGCCCTTGGCAGTGTGCAACCCACCAGCCCCTAAGCCCTCCTCAAGGACGCTTGGGACCTAAGTGCAAAGGCAAGGCAGGGGTAGAGCTGAAGCCAGGAAGGCGCCAGTGGCGTTTCCGAGCCTCACACAGCCTGCTCCTTCCTGGGGAGGGAGCCTTAAAGCAAGGCAAGTCTGCGCAAGGCTCGCCTATGGCAGAGCATCTTGGTGCCAGGAACTCTGCCAGATCGGGCCTCTGAACAGAGCTAGAGATCTGCCGTACTGGAGTCGCACTTAGCTTCGTGGAAGCAGGGATTTCAGCTTGACGGGGACTTGCTGCCTCCTCTTCCCCCGAGGAGGCTCGCTTCCCTGCTGGCTGTGCACTCGCCTATCGGGCGGGGGCGCAGGGCTCCTCCAGCAGGTCTTGCCTCAGGGGCTGCTTCCCCTGAGTTGGGGCTGTGGGCAGGAACCCAGACACGCAGGATCAGGCCCCAAACACCTGCACATGTCTCTGCTGGGGAGGAGAGTGCTAGGGAACCTACGTCTGTCATACACTTTCTGGGCACCCAAGGAATCAGCCTCCGTGTGTGCGGGGCTGAAAACCCCAGCCAGGGGACCTGGGAGCCTGGTGCTCTCCGTGTGGCGCTGAATCTGGGCGGCCAAGCAACCGCTGGAGGAGCCCTGCAGTTGCCCTTCCCTTCCCTCTGACAGAATTCTCACTGCTGGAGCCCTTGGCAGTGTGCAACCCACCAGCCCCTAAGCTCTCCTTAAGGAGGACTGGGACCTAAGTGCAAAGGCAAGGCAGGATTGGAGCTGAGGCAAGAAAGGCGCCAGTGGCGACTCCCAGGCTCCTGCTGCCTGCTCCTTCCTGGAGAGGCAGCCTAAAAGCAAGGCAAGTCTGGGCAAGGCTAGCCCCCGGCAGAGCAGCCTCGCGCCAGGAACTCTGCCAGATCGGGGCTCTGAGCAGAGCTAGAGCTCTGCCGTACTGGAGGCGCACTTAGCTCCGTGCAAGCAGGGCTTTCAACTTGACGGGGCTGGGCTGCCTCCTCTTCCCCCGAGGAGGCTCGCTTCCCTGCTGGCTGTGCACTCGCCTATCAGGCGGGGGCGCAGGGCTCCTCCAGCAGGTCTTGCCTCAGGGGCTGCTTCCCCTGAGTTGGGGCTGTGGGCAGGAACCCAGACACGCAGGATCAGGCCCCAACACCTGCACATGTCTCTGCTGGGGAGGAGAGTGCTAGGGAACCTACGTCTGTCATACACTTTCTGGGCACCCAAGGAATCAGCCTCCGTGTGTGCGGGGGCTGAAAACCCCAGCCAGGGGCCCTGGGAGCCTGGTGCTCTCGGTGCGGCGCTGATTCTAGGCGGCCTAGAAACCGCTGGAGGAGCCCTGCAGTTGCCCTTCCCTTCCCTCTGACAGAGCTCTCACTGCTGAAGCCCTTGGCAGTGTGCAACCCACCACCCCTAAGCCCTCCCCAACGACGCCTGGCACCTATGTGCAAAGGCAAGGCAGGATTGGAGCTGAGGCAAGGAAGGCACCAGTGGCGTCTCCCAGGCTCGCTCAGACAGCTCCTTCCTGGGGAGGGAGCCTAAAAGCAAGGCAAGTCTGGGCAAGGCGAGCCCCCGGCCGAGCAGCCTCGCGCCAGAAACTCTGCCAGATCGGGGCTCTGAGCCAGAGCTAGAGCTCTGCCGTACTGGAGGCGCACTTAGCTCCGTGCAAGCAGGGCTTTCCTCTTGACTGGGCTCGGCTGCCTCCTCTTCTCCCGAGGAGGCTCGCTACACTGCTGGCTGTGCTCTCGCCTATCAGGCGGGCGCGCAGGGCTCCTCCAGCAGGTCTTGCCTCAGGGGCTGCTTCCCCTGAGTTGAGGCTGTGGGCGGGAACCCAGACACGCAGGATAAGGCCCCAACCACCTGCACATGTCTCTGCTGGGGAGGAGAGTGCTAGGGAACCTACGTCTCTCACACACTTTCTAGGCACCCACGGAGTCAGCCTCTGGGAGTGTGGGGATGCAAAACCCAGCCAGGGGCCCTTGGAACCTGGTGCTCTCCGTGCGGAGCTTTGTCTGGGCGGCCAAGGAACCGCTGAAGGAGCCCTGCTGTTGCCCTTCGCTTCCCTCTGACAGAGCTTTCACTGCTGGAGCCCTTGGCAGTGTGCAACCCACCAGCCCCTAAGCCCTCCTCAAGGACGCTTGGGACCTAAGTGCAAAGGCAAGGCAGGGGTAGAGCTGAAGCCAGGAAGGCGCCAGTGGCGTTTCCGAGCTCACACAGCCTGCTCCTTCCTGGGGAGGGAGCCTTAAAGCAAGGCAAGTCTGCGCAAGGCTCGCCTATGGCAGAGCATCTTGGTGCCAGGAACTCTGCCAGATCGGGCCTCTGAAACAGAGCTAGAGATCTGCCGTACTGGAGTCGCACTTAGCTTCGTGGAAGCAGGGATTTCAGCTTGACGGGGACTTGCTGCCTCCTCTTCCCCGAGGAGGCTCGCTTCCCTGCTGGCTGTGCACTCGCCTATCAGGCGGGGGCGCAGGGCTCCTCCAGCAGGTCTTGCCTCAGGGGCTGCTTCCCCTGAGTTGGGGCTGTGGGCAGGAACCCAGACACGCAGGATCAGGCCCCAAACACCTGCACATGTCTCTGCTGGGGAGGAGAGTGCTAGGGAACCTACGTCTGTCATACACTTTCTGGGCACCCAAGGAATCAGCCTCCGTGTGTGCGGGGCTGAAAACCCCAGCCAGGGGACCTGGGAGCCTGGTGCTCTCCGTGTGGCGCTGAATCTGGGCGGCCAAGCAACCGCTGGAGGAGCCCTGCAGTTGCCCTTCCCTTCCCTCTGACAGAATTCTCACTGCTGGAGCCCTTGGCAGTGTGCAACCACCAGCCCCTAAGCTCTCCTTAAGGAGGACTGGGACCTAAGTGCAAAGGCAAGGCAGGATTGGAGCTGAGGCAAGAAAGGCGCCAGTGGCGACTCCCAGGCTCCTGCTGCCTGCTCCTTCCTGGAGAGGCAGCCTAAAAGCAAGGCAAGTCTGGGCAAGGCTAGCCCCCGGCAGAGCAGCCTCGCGCCAGGAACTCTGCCAGATCGGGGCTCTGAGCAGAGCTAGAGCTCTGCCGTACTGGAGGCGCACTTAGCTCCGTGCAAGCAGGGCTTTCAACTTGACGGGGCTGGGCTGCCTCCTCTTCCCCGAGGAGGCTCGCTTCCCTGCTGGCTGTGCACTCGCCTATCAGGCGGGGCGCAGGGCTCCTCCAGCAGGTCTTGCCTCAGGGGCTGCTTCCCCTGAGTTGGGGCTGTGGGCAGGAACCCAGACACGCAGGATCAGGCCCCAAACACCTGCACATGTCTCTGCTGGGGAGGAGAGTGCTAGGGAACCTACGTCTGTCATACACTTTCTGGGCACCCAAGGAATCAGCCTCCGTGTGTGCGGGGCTGAAAACCCCAGCCAGGGGCCCTGGGAGCCTGGTGCTCTCGGTGCGGCGCTGATTCTAGGCGGCCTAGAAACCGCTGGAGGAGCCCTGCAGTTGCCCTTCCCTTCCCTCTGACAGAGCTCTCACTGCTGAGCCCTTGGCAGTGTGCAACCCACCACCCCTAAGCCCTCCCAACGACGCCTGGGACCTATGTGCAAAGGCAAGGCAGGATTGGAGCTGAGGCAAGGAAGGCACCAGTGGCGTCTCCCAGGCTCGCTCAGACAGCTCCTTCCTGGGAGGGAGCCTAAAAGCAAGGCAAGTCTGGGCAAGGCTAGCCCCCGGCGAGCAGCCTCGCGCCAGAAACTCTGCCAGATCGGGGCTCTGAGCAGAGCTAGAGCTCTGCCGTACTGGAGGCGCACTTAGCTCCGTGCAAGCAGGGCTTTCCTCTTGACTGGGCTCGGCTGCCTCCTCTTCTCCCGAGGAGGCTCGCTACACTGCTGGCTGTGCTCTCGCCTATCAGGCGGGCGCGCAGGGCTCCTCCAGCAGGTCTTGCCTCAGGGGCTGCTTCCCCTGAGTTGGGCTGTGGGCGGGAACCCAGACACGCAGGATAAGGCCCCAACCACCTGCACATGTCTCTGCTGGGGAGGAGAGTGCTAGGGAACCTACGTCTCTCACACACTTTCTAGGCACCCACGGAGTCAGCCTCTGGGTGTGGGGATGCAAAACCCAGCCAGGGGCCCTTGGAACCTGGTGCTCTCCGTGCGGAGCTTTGTCTGGGCGGCCAAGGAACCGCTGAAGGAGCCCTGCTGTTGCCCTTCGCTTCCCTCTGACAGAGCTTTCACTGCTGGAGCCCTTGGCAGTGTGCAACCCACCAGCCCCTAAGCCCTCCTCAAGGACGCTTGGGACCTAAGTGCAAAGGCAAGGCAGGGGTAGAGCTGAAGCCAGGAAGGCGCCAGTGGCGTTTCCGAGCCTCACACAGCCTGCTCCTTCCTGGGGAGGAGCCTTAAAGCAAGGCAAGTCTGCGCAAGGCTCGCCTATGGCAGAGCATCTTGGTGCCAGGAACTCTGCCAGATCGGGCCTCTGAACAGAGCTAGAGATCTGCCGTACTGGAGTCGCACTTAGCTTCGTGTAAGCAGGGATTTCAGCTTGACGGGGACTTGCTGCCTCCTCTTCCCCGAGGAGGCTCGCTTCCCTGCTGGCTGTGCACTCGCCTATCAGGCGGGGGCGCAGGGCTCCTCCAGCAGGTCTTGCCTCAGGGGCTGCTTCCCCTGAGTTGGGGCTGTGGGCAGGAACCCAGACACGCAGGATCAGGCCCCAAACACCTGCACATGTCTCTGCTGGGGAGGAGAGTGCTAGGGAACCTACGTCTGTCATACACTTTCTGGGCACCCAAGGAATCAGCCTCCGTGTGTGCGGGGCTGAAAACCCAGCCAGGGGACCTGGGAGCCTGGTGCTCTCCGTGTGGCGCTGAATCTGGGCGGCCAAGCAACCGCTGGAGGAGCCCTGCAGTTGCCCTTCCCTTCCCTCTGACAGAATTCTCACTGCTGGAGCCCTTGGCAGTGTGCAACCCACCAGCCCCTAAGCTCTCCTTAAGGAGGACTGGGACCTAAGTGCAAAGGCAAGGCAGGATTGGAGCTGAGGCAAGAAAGGCGCCAGTGGCGACTCCCAGGCTCCTGCTGCCTGCTCCTTCCTGGAGAGGCAGCCTAAAAGCAAGGCAAGTCTGGGCAAGGCTAGCCCCGGCAGAGCAGCCTCGCGCCAGGAACTCTGCCAGATCGGGGCTCTGAGCAGAGCTAGAGCTCTGCCGTACTGGAGGCGCACTTAGCTCCGTGCAAGCAGGGCTTTCAACTTGACGGGGCTGGGCTGCCTCCTCTTCCCCGAGGAGGCTCGCTTCCCTGCTGGCTGTGCACTCGCCTATCAGGCGGGGGCGCAGGGCTCCTCCAGCAGGTCTTGCCTCAGGGGCTGCTTCCCTGAGTTGGGGCTGTGGGCAGGAACCCAGACACGCAGGATCAGGCCCCAAACCACCTGCACATGTCTCTGCTGGGGAGGAGAGTGCTAGGGAACCTACGTCTGTCATACACTTTCTGGGCACCCAAGGAATCAGCCTCCGTGTGTGCGGGGCTGAAAACCCCAGCCAGGGGCCCTGGGAGCCTGGTGCTCTCGGTGCGGCGCTGATTCTAGGCGGCCTAGAAACCGCTGGAGGAGCCCTGCAGTTGCCCTTCCCTTCCCTCTGACAGAGCTCTCACTGCTGAAGCCCTTGGCAGTGTGCAACCCACCACCCCCTAAGCCCTCCCAACGACGCCTGGCACCTATGTGCAAAGGCAAGGCAGGATTGGAGCTGAGGCAAGGAAGGCACCAGTGGCGTCTCCCAGGCTCGCTCAGACAGCTCCTTCCTGGGGAGGGAGCCTAAAAGCAAGGCAAGTCTGGGCAAGGCGAGCCCCCGGCGAGCAGCTCGCGCCAGAAACTCTGCCAGATCGGGGCTCTGAGCAGAGCTAGAGCTCTGCCGTACTGGAGGCCCACTTAGCTCCGTGCAAGCAGGGCTTTCCTCTTGACTGGGCTCGGCTGCCTCCTCTTCTCCCGAGGAGGCTCGCTACACTGCTGGCTGTGCTCTCGCCTATCAGGCGGGCGCGCAGGGCTCCTCCAGCAGGTCTTGCCTCAGGGGCTGCTTCCCTGAGTTGAGGCTGTGGGCGGAACCCAGACACGCAGGATAAGGCCCCAACCACCTGCACATGTCTCTGCTGGGGGA
>NW_017196462.1:0-8488 GCF_001704415.2 Capra hircus
GCACGTGCGCTTTCTCCCGAGCTGTAGCAGCAGTGTCACGCTTCCCTTCGCGTGGATCAAGGGATCTGTGGCTTTCCCACGAGGCTTTCCCACAGGGCTGTCCCACGTGCCACCGTGGTGTGAGTCGATCCTCGGCCTTGAAAGTCGAGGCAGTGCAGGGAAAACAGGTTTTCCCTGGAATGGACTGAGACATCTGGGGGACTCTGGGAATGGTGGTACGACCTGGAGTTCCTCTCGCCTTTCCTGTGGAGAGCGGCCTCCTCTTGAGATGCGACGGGAACGCCGGGAATTCTTTCCCGACCACGCAGGGAAAGGATCCCTCCTCTCGAGCTAGGAGGCGGAACGGGGCTCCTCTGGATGTGGGGCGGACTCTCGTGCTTCCTCTCGAGTGGAGACGGTATGTCGGGGAACTTCTTGAGTTGCAGCAAGGGTGTGAAGGAACCTTTGGAAGTTCCAGAGGTTAGGTGTGATTAGCCTCGAGACACCTCAGCGGAAATGGCCTCATCTCGCCTGGAGGGGAGAACCTCCTGGATTTTCTCGAGTTGCGGCAGGTGCTCTCGACTTAACGACGGGGACCTCAGGGACCGCTCTGGTCGCCTCAGGAAAGGCCAGTCCCCATGCGAGTTGCTCGGGGCCTCTCGGGATTCCTCTCCCGTCGATGCCGGGGCCTAAGACCTTGTGTGGAGTCGGTTCCGGAAACTGAGGATTCCTCTCCAGTGCTGACATGATCTTGGGAACTTCTGGAGTCTCCCCAGTGGAGTCAGTCCTCGTCTCGAGTGGGGCATGCACGTGCGCTTTCCTCCGAGCTGTAGCAGCAGTGTCACGCTTCCCTTCGCGTGGATCAAGGTTACTGTGGCTTTCCCACGAGGCTTTCCCACAGGGCTGTCCCACGTGCCACCGTGGTGTGAGTCGATCCTCGGCTTGAAAGTCGAGGCAGTGCAGGGAAAAACAGGTTTCCCTGGAATGGACTGAGACATCTGGGGGGACTCTGGGAATGGTGGCACGACCTGGAGTTCCTCTCGCCTTTTCCTGTGGAGAGCGACTCCTCTTGAGATGCAACGGGAACACGGGGAATTCTTTCCCGACCACGCAGGGAAAGAATCCCTCCTCTTGAGCTATGAGGCAGAAACGGGTCTCCTCTGGATGTGGGCGGGACTCTCGTGCTTCCTCTTGAGTGGAGCCGGGTAAGTCGGGGAACTTCTTGAGTTGCAGCAAGGTGTGAAGGACCCTTTGGAAGTTCCAGAGTTAGGTGTGATTAGCCTCGAGACACCTCAGGCGGAAATGGGCCTCATCTCGCCTAGAGGGGCGAAACCTCCTGGATTTTCTCGAGTTGCGGCAGGTGCTCTCGACTTAACGACGGTGACCTCAGGGACCCTCTCTGGTGGCCTCCAGGAAAGGCCAGTCCCCATGCGAGGTGCTCGGGGCCTCTCGGGATTCCTCTCCCGTCGATGCCGGGGGCCCTAAGACATTGCTTGGAGTCGGTGCCGGAACGTGAGGATTCCTCTCCAGTGCTGAAATGGATCTTGGGGCTACTTCTGGTAGTCTCCCCAGGTGAGTTCAGTCCTCGTCTCGAGTGGGGCATGCACGTGCGCTTTCCTCTCGAGCTGTAGCAGCATGTGTCAACGCTTCCCTTCGAGTCGATCGAGGGATCTGCGGCTTTCCCTCGAGGCTTTCCCCGAGGTTTCCCACGAGGCTTTCCCACAGGGCTGTCCCACGTGGCACCGTGGTGTGAGACGATCCTCGGCTTGAAAGTAGAAGCAGTGCAGGGAAAACAGTTTCCCTTGAATGGACTGAGACATCTGGGGGACTCTGGGAATGGTGGCAGGACCCTAAAGTTCCTCTCTCCTTTCCCTGTGGAGAGCGCCTACTCTTGAGAAGCGACGGGAACGCTGGGAATTCTTTCCCGACCACGCAGGGAAAGGATCCCTCCTCTCGAGCTAGGAGGCGGAAACGGGGCTCCTCTGGATGTGGGCGGGACTCTCGTGCTTCCTCTCGAGTGTAAACGGGTATGTCGCGGGAACTTCTTGAGTTTGCAGCAAGGGTGTGAAGGACCCTTTGGAAGATCCAGACGTTAGATGTGATTAGCCTTGAGACGCCTCAGCGGAAATGGGACCTCATCTCGCCTGGAGGGGAGAACCTCCTGGATTTTCTCTAGTTGCGGCAGGTGCTTTCGACTTACGATGGGGACCTCAGAGACCCGCTCTGGTTGCCTCAGGAAAGGCCAGTCCCCATGCGAGTTGCTAGGGGGCCTCTCGCGATTCCTCTCCCCTCGATGCCGGGCCTAAGACCTTGAGTGGAGTCGGTGCCGAAACCTGTGGATTCCTCTCCAGTGCTGACATGGAACTTGGGGTACTTCTGGAGCCTCCCCAGGGGAGTCAGTCCTCGTCTCGAGTGGGGGCATGCAGGTGCTCTTTCCTCCCGAGCTGTAGCAGCAGTGTCACGCTTCCCTTCGCGTGGATCAAGGCATCAGGTGGCTTTCCCTTGAGGCTTTCCCACAGGACTGTCCCACGTGCCACCGTGGTGTGAGTCGATTCTCGGCTTGAAAGTCGAGGCAGTGCAGGGAAAACGGGTTTCCCTGGAATGGACTGAGAAATCTGGGGACTCTGGGAATGGTGGCACAACCCTGGAGTTCCTCTCGCCTTTCCTGTGGAGAGCGCCTCCTCTTGAGATGCGACGGGAATCGCCGGGAATTCTTTCCCGACCACGCAGGGAAAGGATCCCGTCCTCTCGAGCTAGGAGGCGGAAACGGGTCTCCTCTGGATGTGGGCGGGACTCTCGTGCTTCCTCTCGAGTGGAGACGGGTATGTCGGGGAACTTCTTGAGTTGCAGCAAGGGTGTGAAGGACCCTTTGGAAGTTCCAGAGGTTAGGTGTGATTAGCCTCGAGAGCCTCAGCGGAAATGGGCCTCATCTCGCCTGGAGGGGAGAACCTCCTGGATTTTCTCGAGTTGCGGCAGGTGCTCTCGACTTACGACGGGGACCTCAGGGACCCTGCTCTGGTGGCCTCAGGAAAGGCCAGACCCCATGCGAGTTGCTCGGGGCCTCTCGGGATTCCTCTCCCGTCGATGCCGGGGCCTAAGACCTTGTGTGGAGTCGGTGGCGGAACCTGAGGATTCCTCTCCAGTGCTGACATGGATCTAGGGGTACTTCTCGCGTCTCCCCAGGGGAGTCAGTCCTCGTCTCGAGTGGGGGCATGCACGTGCGCGTTCCTCCCGAGCAGTAGCAGCAGTGTCACGCTTGCCTTCGCGTATGTCAAGGGTTCTGTGGCTTTCCCTCGAGGCTTCCCCACGAGGCTTTCCCACGAGGCCTTCACATAGGGCTCTCCCACGTGCCACCCTGGTGTGAGTCGATCCTCGGCTTGAAAGTCGAGGCAGTGCAGGGAAAACAGGTTTCCCTGGAATGGACTGAGACATCTGGGGGACTCTGGGAATGTGGCACGACCCTGGAGTTCCTCTCGCCTTTCCTGTGGAGAGCGCCTCCCCTTGAGATGCGACGGGAACGCCGGGAATTCTTTCCCGAACACGCAGGGAAAGGATCCCTCCTCTCGAGTTAGGAGGACGAAACTGGGCTCCTCTGGATGTGGGCGGGACTCTCGTGCTTCCTCTCGAGTGGAGACGGGTATGTCCGGGAACTTCTTGAGTTGCATCAAGGGTGTGAAGGACCTTTTGGAAGTTCCAGAGGTTAGGTGTGATTAGCCTCGAGACGCCTCAGCGGAAATGGGCCTCATCTCGCCTGGAGGGGAGAACCTCCTGGATTTTCTCGAGTTGCGGCAGGTGCTCGCGACTTACGACGGGGTCCTCAGGGACCTACTCTGGTGGCCTCAGGAAAGGCCAGTCCCCATGCGAGTTGCTCGGGGGCCTCTCGGGATTCCTCTCCCGTCGATGCCGGGGCGTAAGACCATGTGTGGAGTCGGTGTCGGAACCTGAGGATTCCTCTCCAGTGCTGACATGGATCTTGGGGTACTTCTGGAGTCTCTAGAGGGGAGTCAGTCCTCGTCTCGATTGGGGCATGCACGTGCGTTTTCCTTCCGAGCTGTAGCAGTAGTGTCACGCTACCCTTCGCGTGGATCAAGGGATTCTAGGCTTTCCCTCAAGGCTTTCCTAGGAGGATTTCCCACGAGGCTTTCCCACGATGCTTTCCCACAGGGCCATCCCACGTGCCACCGTGGTGTGAGTCGATCCTCGGCTTGAAAGTCGAAACAGTGCAGGGAAAACAGATTTCCCTTGAATGGACTTAGACATCTGGAGGACTCTGTAAATGGTGGCACGACCCTGGAGTTCCTCTCGCCTTTCCCGTGGAGAGTGCCTCCTCTTGAGATGCGATAGGAACACCGGGAATTGTTTTCCGACCACGCAGGGAAAGGTTCCCTCCTCTCGGGATAGGAGGCGGAAATGGGGCTCTTCTGGATGTGGGCCTGACTCTCGTGCTTCCTCTCGAGTGGAGACGGGTATGTCGGGGAACTTCTTGAGTTGCAGCAAGGGTGTGAAGGACCCTTTGGAAGTTCCAGATGTTAGATGTGATTAGCCTCAAAACGGCTCAGCGGAAATGGGCCTCATCTCGCCTGGAGGGGAGAACCTCCTGGATTTTCTCGAGTTGCGGAAGGTGCTGTGGACTTAAGATGGGGACCTCAGGGACCCGGTCTGGTGGCCTCAGGAAAGGTCAGGCTCCATGCGAGTTGCTCGGGGGCCTCTCGGGATTCCTCTCCCGTCGATGCCGGCGCTTAAGACCTTGTGTGGAGTCGGTGCCGGAACCTGAGAATACCTCTACAGTGCTTACATGGATCTTGGGGTACTTCTGGAGTCTCCCAGGTGAGTCAGTCCTCATATCTATTGGGGGCATGCATGTGCAATTTCCTCCCGAGCTGTAGCAGCAGTGTCACTCTTCCCTTCGCGTGGATCCAGGAATCTGTGGCTTTACTTGGAGGCTTTCCCACGAGGCTTTCCCACGAGGCTTTCCCACAGGGCTGTCCCACGTGCCACCGTGGTGTGAGTCGATCCTCGGCTTGAAAGTCGAGGCAGTGCAGGGAAAACAGGTTTCCCTGGAATGGACTGAGACATCAGGGCGACTCTGGGAATGGTGGCATGACCCTGGAGTTCCTCTCGCCTTTCCTGTGGAGAGCGCCTCCTCTTGAGATGCGACGGGAACGCGGGGAATTCTTTCCCCACCTCGCAGGGAAAGGATCCCTCCTCTCGAGCTAGGAGGCGGAAACGGGGCTCCTCTGGATGTGGCCGGGACTCTCGTGCTTTTTCTCGAGAGGAGACGGGTATGTCGGGGAACTTCTTGAGTTGCAGCAAGGGTGTGAAGGACGCTTTGGAAGTTCCAGACGTTAGATGTGATTAGCCTTGAGACGCCTTCAGCGGAAATGGGCCTCATCTCGCCTGGAGGGGAGAACCTCCTGGACTTTCTCTAGTTGCGGCAGGTGCTTTCGACTTACGATGGGGACCTCAGAGACCCGCTCTGGTTGCCTCAGGAGAGGCCAGTCCCCATGCGAGTTGCTCGGGGGCCTCTCGGGATTCCTCTCCCCTCGATGCCGGGGCCTAAGACCTTGAGTGGAGTCGGTGCCGAAACCTGTGGATTCCTCTCCAGTGCTGACATGGATCTTGGGGTACTTCTGGAGTCTCCCCAGGGGAGTCAGTCCTCGTCTCGAGTGGGGACATGCACGTGCTCTTTCCGCCCGAGCTGTAGCAGCAGTGTCACGCTTCCCTTCGCGTGGATCAAGGCATCAGGGGCTTTCCCTTGAGGCTTTCCCACAGGACTGTCCCACGTGCCACCGTGGTGTGAGTCGATCCTCGGCTTGAAAGTCGAGGCAGTGCAGGGAAAACAAGTTTCCCTGGAATGGACTGAGACATCTGGAGGACTCTGGGAATGGTGGCACGACCCTGGAGTTCCTCTCGCCTTTCCTGTGGAGAGTGCCTCCTCTTGAGATGCGACAGGAACGCCGGGAATTCTTTCCCGACCACGCAGCGAAAGGAACCTGTCTCTCGAGCAAGGAGGCGGAAACGGGGCTCCTCTGGAAGTGGGCGGGACTCTCGTGCTTCCTTTCGAGTGGAGACGGGTATGTCGGGCAACTTCTTGAGTTGCAGCAAGGGTGTGAAGGACCCTTTGGAAGTTCCAGATGTTAGGTGTGATTAGCCTCGAGACGCCTCAGCGGAAATGGGCCTCATCTCGCCTGGAGGGGAGAACCTCCTGGATTTTCTCGAGTTGGGGCAGGTGCTCTCGACTTACGACGGGGACCTCAGGGACCTGCTCTGGTGGCCTCAGGAAAGGCCAATCCCCATGCGAGTTGCTCAGGGGCCTCTCGGGATTCCTCTCCCATCGATGCCGGGGCGTAAGACCATGTGTGGAGTTGGTGTCAGAACCTGAGGGTTCCTCTCCAGTGCTGACATGGATCTTGAGGTACTTCTGGAGTCTCCCCAGGGGAGTCAGTCCTCGTCTCGAGTGGGGGCATGCACGTGCGCTCCGGAGCTGTAGCAGGAGTGTCACGCTTCCCTTCTCGTGGATCAAGGGATCAGGGGCTTTCCCTCGAGGCTTTCCCACGAGGATTTTCCACGAGGCTTTCCCACAGGGCTGTCCCACGTGCCACCATTGTATGAGTCGATCCTCGGCTTGAATGTCGAGGCAGTGCAGGGAAAACTGGTTTTCCTGGAATGGACTGAGCATCTGGGGGACTCTGGGAATGGTGGCACGACCCTGGAGTTCCTCTCGCCTTTCCTGTGGAGAGCACCTCCCCTTGAGATGCGACGGGAACGCCGGGAATACTTACTCGACCACGTAGGGAAAGGATCCCTCCTCTGGAATTATGAGGCAGAAACGGGGCTCCTGTGGATGTGGTCGGGACTCTCGTGCTTTCTCTCGAGTGGAAACGGGTATGTCGAGGAACTTCTTGAGTTGCAGCAAGGGTGTGAAGGACCCTTTGGAAGTTCCAGAGGTTAGGTGTGATTATCCTCGCGACGCCTCAGCACAAATGTACCTCATGTCGCCTGAAGGGGAGAACCTCCTGGATTTTCTCGAGTTGCGGAAGGTGCTGTGGACTTAAGATGGGGACCTCAGGGACCCGCTCTGGTGGCCTCAGGAAAGGTCAGGCTCCATGCGAGTTGCTCGGGGCCTCTCGGGATTCCTCTCCCGTCGATGCCGGCGCCTAAGACCTTGTGTGGAGTCGGTGCCGTAACCTGAGAATACCTCTACAGTGCTTACATGGATCTTGGGGTACTTCTGGAGTCTCCCAGGTGAGTCAGTCCTCATATCTATTGGGGGCATGCATGTGCAATTTCCTCCCGAGCTGTAGCAGCAGTGTCACTCTTCCCTTCGCGTGGATCCAGGAATCTGTGGCTTTCCTTAGAGGCTTTGCCACGAGGCTTTCCCCACGACGTTTACCCACTGGGCAGTCCCACGTGCCACCGTGGTGTGAGTGGATCCTCGGCTTGCAAAGTCGAGGCAGTGCAGGGAAAACAGGTTTCCCTGGAATGGAGTGAGACATCTGGGGGACGCTGGGAATGGTGGCACGACCCTGGAGTTCCTCTCGCCTTTCCTGTGGAGAGCGCCTCCTCTTGAGATGCGACGGGAACGCGGGGAATTCTTTCCCCACCACGCAGGGAAAGGATGCCTCCTCTCCGAGCTAGGAGTCGGAAACGGGTCTCCTCTGGATGTGGGCGGGACTCTCGTGCTTCCTCTCGAGTGGAGACGGGTATGTCGGGAAACTTCTTGAGTTGCAGCAAAGGGTGTGAAGGACCCTTTGGAAGTTCCAGATGTTAGATGTGATTAGCCTCCAGACGCCTCAGCGGAAATGGGCCTCATCTCGCCTGGAGGGTAGAACCTCCTGCATTTTCTCGAGTTGCGGCAGGTGTTCTCGACTTACGACAGGGACCTCAGGGACCCGCTCTGGTGGCCTCAGGAAAGGCCAGTCCCCATGCGAGTTGCTCGGGGGCCCTCTCGGGATTCCTCTCCCGTCGATGCCGGGCCTAAGACCTTTGTGTGGAGTCGGTGCCGGAACCTGAGGATTCCTCTCCAGTGCTGACATGGATCTTGGGGTACTTCTGGAGTCTCCCCAGGGGAGTCAGTCCTCATCTCGAGTGGGGCATGCACGTGCGCTTTCCTCCCGAGCTGTAGCAGCAGTGTCACGCTTCCCTTCGCGTGATCAAGGGATCTGTGGCTTTCCCTCGAGGCTTTCCCAGGAGGATTTCCATGAGGCTTTCCCACGGGGCTGTCCCACGTGCCACCTTTGTGTGAGTCGATCCTCGCTTGAAAGTCGAGGCAGTGCAGGGAAAACAGTTTTCCCTGGAATGGACTGAGACATCTGGGGACTCTGGGAATGGTGGCACGACCCTGGAGTTCCTCTCGCCTTTCCTGTGGAGAGCGCCTCCTCTTGAGATGCGACGGAAACACGGGAATTCTTTCCCGCCACGCAGGGAAAGGATCCCTCCTCTCGAGCTAGGAGGCAGAAACGGGGCTCCTCTGGATGTGGGCGGACTCTCGTGCTTCCTCTCGAGTGGA
>NW_017196463.1:0-8487 GCF_001704415.2 Capra hircus
TGATCACAAAGGGAAGGGGAGATACAGGGCCTGCTTCTGGACCTCCGGTGCTCTGAGCAAATCTCGAGGTCTCCCGTGTTTTGGTCAAGGTCAAGGTCAAGTTCAAGTTCAAGGTCAAGTTCAAGTTTAAGTCAAGTTCAAGCTCAAGATCAAGGTGAAGGTTAAGTTCAAGTTCACGGTCAACTTCAAGGTCAAGGTCAAGTCAAATTTCAGTTCAAGGTCAAGGTCAAGTCAAGTTGAAGTTCAAGGTTAAGGTCAAGGTAAAGTTCAAGTTGAAGTTCAAGGTCAAGTCAAGTCAAGGTCAGGTCAAGTCAAGGTCAAGGTCAAGGTCAAGTCAAGTACAGGTCAAGTCAAGGTCAAGTCAAGTAAGTTCAAGTTCAAGTTCAAGTTCAAGTCAAGTCAAGTTCAAGTTCAAGTCAAGTTCAAGTTGAAGTTAAAGTTCAGGTCAAGGTCAAGTTCAAGTTCAAGGTTCAAGGTCAAGGTCAAGGCCAATTTCAAGTTCAAAGTCAAGTCAAGGTGAAGTTCAAGGTCAAGTCAAGTTCAACTTCAAGGGAGGGCAAGGCAAGCCCAAGACAAGGCAAGGGCAAGGGCAAGGCCAAGCAGGCCAAGGCAAAGGCCAAGGCCACCAAAAGCGAAGCCCAAACCCCGTAACGCCTGACAAAAGGCAGAAGCCACTAGGCCCCTGTGCAGAGGAAGCCACTGAAGGCAGCAAGGCCACAGAGCTCCCCGACTCCCATTCCCACAGGAAGATGTGAGGATAAAGGGCCTCATCCCAGCACAGCACCCGCTCCCACCACTCCGCAACCCCGGCCCCCGCCCCCCGCAGCACGCCCCCTGAAACAACACTGTCTTCCCAGAAAAGAGAACGGAGAAGCCATGTGTGTGCCAAAGGAGCAAGATGAACGAACGATGCCACGCCCTCCGAATTTGGGCACACCTGACGCCTCGAACCCCGGGCTGGCCGATGGGTCCCAGCCGTTCTCGGGTGGGAGGGGGGTCAACACATTGGCCGAGAGCCTTGCCCAGGCCACCCGCAAATCCCCTGAGATGTGATCCGACCACAGGGACCGAGGGCAAACGTACCGCTTGAGGTGCTGGAGGAGCCGGATGAAGCCATGGTGGGAGAGGCACACGGGCACGCTGCAGACTGCTGGCCGAGTGGGCGGGGACCCAGCAGCTTAGGACTCTGGAGAACGGGAGGCGTCTCCGCCACCATTGACGTCAATAGGGTTTGGGTGGGTAGATGGTGGGGGTCGCCCCTGGCCTCTTTCCAAGCAGAGACCCTGGACGGAGTCCGTGGAGCGAGTGGGCTTTTCCCGGGCACGGCTGAGCCCTGGACCGCCAAGATCCCCGTTGGGGTGGGCGGCAGTTCGCGCGCTTTGGTTTGTGGCCCTCCCTCGCAGCGGGGGGTGGGATCAACCCCGGGTGGATCAATCAGGGCCCTCAGCAGTGCCAAGGGAGCTCACCGCCAGGAAACGCCCCAAGGTCCCTTTGAATTGGCCACCAACGCCCCTTTCCCAGCCTGCCTTGCTCTGGGATTTCCCGCCTTTTCACATTCCACAGGTCCCTGGGCCTCGACTGTCCCCGCTGGCTCCTCCGAGGCATTCCGGGACACCAGACGCTCTCTCCAGCGCCTCCACCTAGATCCCTCGCTGTCCTCGCCACCGTTTCCCCCCATGCCCCCTCCCAACTCCTCCGTGGGCTCTTGGCGTCCTTTCCCTACAGCAGTCACAGAGTGCCACCCCGAGGGCTTTGAGTTGCCTGGAGCCCAAGGCTCCGGCCAGAGACCTGAGGGGCCAGCGTCTGGACTGGCAGCTAATGCCATTTGGGGCTTTTCTCACGTGGAGCCTGAGGCCCGCACCTCCGCGGGCAAACCCCCAGCGCGAGTGCCCTGGAGATACCCGCCCAAGGGGACAGTGTACCCCCTACTGTGGGGAAGGAGGTTCCTGTTTTCTCTGCACTGGTTCGACTTTCACGCCGAGGATCGACTCACACCATGATGGCAAGTGGAATAGCCCTGTGGGAAAGCCTCATGGGAAAGACTCCAGGGAAAGCCACAGATTCCTTGATCCACGAGAAGGGAAGCATGACACTGCTGCTACCGCTCAGGAGGAAATCGCACGTGCATGACCCCACTCGAGCCGAGGACTGACGCCACTTGGGAGACTCCAGAAGTACGCCAAGATCCATGTCAGCACAAGAGAGGAATCCTCAGGTTCTGGTCCGACTCCACACAAGGTCTTAGGCCCCGGCATCGACGGAGAGGAATCCTGAGAGGCCCTAGCACCTCGCATGGGGACTGGCCTTTCCTGAGGTCACCAGAGCGGGTCCCTGAGGTCTCCGTCGTAACTCGAGAGCACCTGCCGCAACTAGAGAAAATCCAGGAGGTTCTCCCCTCCAGGCGAGATGAGGCCCATTTCCGCTGAGGCGTCTCGAGGCTAATCACACCTAACCTCTGGAACTTCGAAAGGGTCCTTCACACCCTTGCTGCAACTCAAGAAGTTCCCCGACATACCCGTCTCCACTCGAGATGAAGCAAGAGAATCCCGCCCACATCCAGAGGATCTCCGTTTCCGCCTCATAGCTCGAGAGGAGGGGTCCTTTCACTGCGTGGTCGGGAAAGAATTCCCGGCGTTCCCGTCGCATCTCAAGTTGAAGCGCTCTCCAAAGGCAAGGCGAGAGGGACTCCAGGGTCGTGACACCATTCCGAGAGACCCCCAGATGTCTCAGTCCATTCCAGGGAAATCTCTTTTCCCTGCACTGCCTCGACTTTCAAGCCGAGGATAGACTCACACCACGGTGGCACGTGGACAGCCCTGTGGGAAAGCATCGTGGGAAAGCCTCGTGGAAAGCCTCAAGGGAAAGCCACAGATCCCTTGATCCACGCGAAGGGAAGCGTAACACTGTGCTACAGCTCGGGAGGAAAGCGCACGTGAATGCCCCAAACGAGACGAGGACTGACTTCCCTGGGGAGACTCCAGAGTATTCCAGGATCCATGTCAGCACTGGAGAGGATGCCTCAGGTCCCGGCACCGACTCCACACAAGGTCTTAGGCCCGGGCATCGACGGGAGAGGAATCCCGAGAGGCCCCAGAGCAACTCGCATGGGGACTGGCCTTTCCTGAGGCCACCAGAGCGGGTCCCTGAGGTCCCCATCGTAAGGCGAGAGCACCTGCCGCAACTCGAGAAAATCCAGGAGGTTCTCCCCTCCAGGCGAGATGAGGCCCATTTACGCTGAGGCGTCTGGAGATAATCACACCTAACCTCTGGAACTTCCAAAGGGTCCTTCACACCCTTGCTGCAACTCAAGAAGTTCCCGACATACCCGTCTCCACTCTAGAGAAGCACGAAAGTCCCGCCACATCCAGAAGAGCCCCATTCCGCCTCTAGCTCGAGAGGAGGGATCCTTTCCCTGCGTGGTCGGGAAAGAAATCCTGGCGTTCCCGTCGCATCTCAAGTGCAGGCACTATCCACAGGAAAGGCGAGAGGAACTCCAGGGTCGTGCCACCATTTCCCAGAGTCCCCCAGATGTCTCAGTCCATTCCAGGGAAACCTGTTTTCCCTGCACTGCCTCCACTTTCAAGCCGAGATCAACTCACACCACGGTGGCACGTGGACAGCCCTGTGGGAAAGCCTCGTGGAAGGCCTAGTGGGAAAGCTCTAGGGAAAGCACAGATCCCTTGATCCACGCGAAGGGAATCGTGACACTGCTGCAACAGCTCGGCAGGAAAGCGCACGTGCATGTCCCCCATCGAGACGAGGAATGACTCCCCTGGGGAGACCCAGAAGTACCCCAAGGTCCATGTCAGCACTGGAGAGGAATCCTCAGGTTCCGGCACCGACTCCACACAAGGTCTTAGGTAGCTGACATTGACGGCAGAGGAATCCGAGAGCCCCCCAAGCAACTCTCCTGGGGACTGGCCTTTCTTGAGGCCACCAGAGGCGGGTCCCTGAGGTCCCCGTCGTAAGTCGAGAGCACCGGCCGCAACTCGAGAAAAATCCAGGAGGTTCTCCCCTCCAGGCGAGAGGAGGCCCATTTCCGCTGAGACTCTCGAGGCTAATCACACCAAACTTCTGGAACTTCCAAAGGGTCCTTCACACCGTTGCTGCAACTCAAGAAGTTCCCCGACATACCCGTCTCCACTCGAGAGGAAGCACGAGAGACGCGCCACATCCAGAGGAGCCCCGTTTCCGCCTCCTAGCTCGACAGGGGGATCCTTTCCCTGCGTGTTTGGGAAAGAATCCGGCGTGCCCGTCGCATCTCAAGAGGAGGCGCTCTCCACAGGAAAGGCGAAGGAACTCCAGGGTCGTGCCACCATTCCCAGAGTCCCCCAGATTTCTCGTCCATTCCAGGCGAAACCTGTTTTCCCTGCACTGCCTCGACTTTCAAGCCGAGGATCGACTCACACCACGGTGGCACGTGGGACAGCCCTGTGGGAAAGCCTCATGGGAAGGCCTAGTGGAAAGCCTCGAGGGGAAGCTACAGATCCTTGATCCATGCAAAGGGAAGCGTGATACTGCTGCTACAGCTCCGGAGGAAAGCGCACGTGCATGCCCCACTCGAAACGAGGTCTGACTCCCCTGGCGAGACTCCAGAAGTACCCCAAGATCCATGTCAGCACTGGAGAGGAATCCTCAGGTTCTGGCACCGACTCCACACAAGGTCTTAGGCCCCGGCATCGACGGGAGAGGAATCCGAGAGGCCCCAGAGCAACTCGCATGGGATTGGCCTTTCTTGGGGCCACCAGAGCGGGTCCCTGAGGTCCCCGTCGTAAGTCGAGAGCACCTGACGCAACTCGAGAAAATCCAGGAGGTTCTCCCCTCCAGGCGAGATGAGGCCCATTTCCGCTGAGGCGTCTCGAGGATAATCACACCTAACCTCTGGAACTTCCAAAGGGTCCTTCACACCTTGCTGGCAACTCAAGAAGTTCCCCGAATACCCGTCTCCACTCGAGAGGAAGCACGAAAGTCCCGCCCACATCCAGAAAGCCCCATTTCCGCCTCCTAGCTCGAGAGGAGGATCCTTTCCTGCGTGGTCGGGAAAGAATTCCTGGCGTTCCCGTCGCATCTCAAGTGCAGGCACTATCCACAGGAAAGGCAGAGGAACTCCAGGGTCGTGCCACCATTCCCAGAGTCCCCCAGATGTCTCAGTCCATTCCAGGGAAACCTGTTTTCCCTGCACTGCCTCCACTTTCAAGCCGAGGATCGACTCACACCACGGTGGCACGTGGGACAGCCCTGTGGGAAAGCCTCGTGGGAAAGCCTCGGGGGAAAGCCTCGAGGGAAAGCCACAGATCCCTTGATCCACGCGAAGGGAAGCGCGAAACTGCTGCTACAGCTCGGGAGGAAAGCGCACGTGCATGCCCCCACTCGAGACGAGGACTGACTCCCTGGGGAGACTCCAGAAGTTCCCAAGATCCATATCAGCACTGGAGAAGAATCCTCAGGCTCTGGCTCCGACTCCTCACAAGGTTGTGGCCCCGGCATCGACAGGAGAAGAATCCCGAGAGGCCCTCTAACAATCACATGGGGACTGGCCTTTCCTGAGGCCACCAGAGCGGTTCCCTGAGGTCCCCGTCGTAAGTCGAGAGCACCTGCCGCAACTCGAGACAATCCAGGAGTTCTCCCCTCCAGGCGAGATGAGGCCCATTTCCGCTGAGGCATCTCGAGGCTAATCACACCTAACCTCTGAACTTCCAAAGGGTCCTTCACACCCTTGCTGCAACTCAAGAAGTTCCCCGACATACCCGTCTCCACTCGAGAGGAAGCACGAGAGTCCCGCCCACATCCAGAGGAGCCCTGTTTCCGCTCCTAGCTCGAGAGGAGGGATCCTTTCCCTGCGTGGTCGGGAAAGAATTCCTGGCGTTCCTGTCGCATCTCAAGAGGAGGCGCTCTCCACAGGAAAGGCGACAGGAACTCCAGGGTCGCGCCACCGTTCCCAGAAGTCCCCAAGATGTCTCAGTCCATTCCAGTGAAACCTGTTTTCCCTGCACTGCCTCGACTTTCAAGCCAAGGATCGACTCACACCACGGTGGCAAGTGGGACAGCCCTGTGGGAAAGCCTCGAGGGAAAGCCACAGATCCCTTAATCACGCGAAGGGAAGCGTGACACTGCTGCTACAGTTCGGGAGGAAATCGCACCTATGTCCCCACTCGAGACGAGGACTGACTCCCCTGGGGAGACTCCAGAAGTACCCAAGATCCACGTCGGCACTGGAGAGGAATCATCAGGTTCCGGCATCGTCTCCACACAAGTCTAGGCACCGGCATCGACGGGAGAGGAATCCGAGAGGCCCCGAGCAACTCGCATGGGGACTGGCCTTTCCTGAGGCCCACCAGAGCGGGTCCCTGAGGTCCCCGTCGTAAGTCGAGAGCACCTGCCGCAACTCGAGAAAATCCAGGAGGTTCTCCACTGCAGGCGAGATGAGGCCCATTTCCGCTGAGGCGTCTCGAGGCTAAACACACCTAACCTCTGGAACTTCCAAAGGGACCTTCACACCCTTGCTTCAACTCAAGAAGTTCCCTGACATACCAGTCTCACTCGAGGTTAAGAACGAGAGTCCCGCCTACATCAGGAGGACCCCGTTTCCCCTCCTAGCTCGAAGAGGAGGATCCTTTCCCTGCGTGGTCGGGAAAGATCTCCCGAGTTCCCGTCGCATCTCAAGAGGAGGTGCTCTCCACAGAAAGGTGAGAGGAACTCCAGGGTCGTGCCACCATTCCCAGGTCCCCAGATGTCTCAGTCCATTCCAGGGAAGCCTGTGTTCCCTGCACTGCCTCGACTTTCAAGCCGACGATCGACTCACACCACGGTGGCACGTGGAGCAGCCTGTGAGGGAAAGCTTCGTGGGAAAGCCTCGTTGGGAAAGCCTCGAGGGAAAGCCCCTGATCCCCTGATCTTCGCGAAGGGAAGCGTGACACTGCTGCTACAGCACGGGAGGAAAGCGCACGTGCATGCCCCACTCGAGACGAGGACTGACTCCCCTGGGGAGACTCCAGAAGTACCCCAAGATGCATGTCAGCACTGGAGAGGAATACTCAGGATCCGACACCGACTCCACACAAGGTCTGAGGCCCTGGCATCGACGGGAAAGGAATCCCGAGAGGCCCCACAGCAACTCTCATGGCGGACTGGCATTTCTTGAGGCCACCAGAGCGGGTCCCTGAGGTCCCTGTCGTAAGTCGAGAGCACCTGCCGCAACTCGAGAAAAATCCAGGAGGTTCTCCCCTCCAGCCGAGATGAGGCCCATTTCCGCTGAGGGTCTCGAGGCTAATCACACCTAACCTCTGGAACTTCCTAAGGGTCCTTCACACCCTTGCTGCAACTCAAGAAGTTCCCGACATACCCGTCTCCACTCGAGAGGAAGCACGAGAGTCCCGCCCACATCCAGAGGAGCCCCTTGTCGCCTCCTTGCTCGAGAGGAGGGATCCTTTTCCCTGCCTGGTAGGGAAAGAATTCCTGGCGTTCCCGTCGCATCTCACGAGGAGGCGCTCTCCACAGGAAAGGCGAGAGGAACTCCAGGGTCGTGCCACCATTCCAAGATCCCCCAGATGTCTCAGTCCATTCCAGGGAAACCTGTTTTCCCTGCACTGCCTCGACTTTCAAGCCGAGGATCGACTCACACCATGGTGGCACGTGAGCAGCCCTGTGGGAAAGCCTCGTGGGAAAGCCTCGTTGGAAAGCCTCGAGGGAAAGCCCCTGATCCCTTGATCCTCGCGAATGGAAGCGTGACACTGCTGCTACAGCTCGGGAGGAAAGCGCACGTGCATGCCCCGACTCGAGACGAGGACTGACTCCCCTGGGGGACTCCAGAAGTACCCCAAGATCCATGTCAGTACTGGATAGAAATCCTCAGGTCCGGCACCTTCTCCACACAAGATCTTAGGCCATGGCATCGACGGGAGAGAAATCCCGAGAGGCCCCCGAGCAATTCGCATGGGGACTGGCCTTTCCTGAGGCCACCAGAGCGGGTCCCTGAGGTCCCCGTCGTAAGTCGAGAGCACCTGCCGCAACGCGAGACAATCCAGGAGGTTCTCCCCTCCAGGCGAGATGAGGCCCATTTCCGCTGAGGCGTCTCGAGGCTAATCACACCTAACCTCTGGAACTTCCGAAGGGTCATTCACACCCTTGCTGCAACTCAAGAAGTTCCCCGACATACCCGGCTCCAATTGAGAGGAAGCACGAGAGTTCCCCCCACATCCAAAGGAGCCCCATTTCCGCCTCCAAGCTCGAGAGGAGGGATCCTTTCCCATCGGAATGAATTCGGGAATGAATTCCCCGCGTTCCCGTCACAACTCAAGAAGAGGCACTCTCCACAGGAAAGGCGAGAGGAACTCCAGGTCGTGCCACCATTCCCAGAGTCCCCAGATGTCTCAGTCCATTCCAGGGAAACCTGTTTTCCCTGCACTGCCTCGACTTTCAAGCCGAGGATCGACTCACACCCACGGGGCATGTGGGACAGCCTTTGGGGTAGTCTCGTGGGAGAGCCTC